>NC_084465.1:40329363-40629363 GCF_027409185.1 Cynocephalus volans
ATGAAATATATTGTGCTTCTACATGAGAGCCATGAAAAAACTTTTTAACTATATTATTAAGTGAAAAAGCAGATTATAAAATTATATATGAAGTTTGATTGCAACTGTATAAGAAATATGTAAAAGCAATGCTGCAAATTTGGCTATAGTTGTCTTTTATATAACTAATAATAGAATTACAGATATTAAGGTGCCTTATATATGGTTTAAATATTTATTCCTTACAAAACTGATGTTGAAATTTAATTGCCATTGTAATAGTATTAAGACATGGAACTTTTAAAAGGTGATTAGGCTAAATAAGGGTTCCACCCTTATGGGTGGGATTGATACCATTGTAAAAGAACAAGTTCAGCCCCCTTTTACCCTCTCTCATCCTCCTACCTTCTGCCATGTGACAATGCAGCAAGAAGGCCCTCACTAAAGTCTAGCACCTTGACATTGGACTTCCCAACCTCCAGAACTCTTTGACATTGGACTTTCCAGCCTCCAGAACTCTGTTCATTATAAATTGCCCAGTCTCAGGTACACAGTTATAGCAGCACAAAAAAGACTAAGACATAATGGTAATACCTTTCCTTGTTTTTCTTTTTTTTTTTCCTACTTTTATAATAAGTCTGACTTATTTTTAAAACTTTAAGTTACAATTTATTTTTAACGAGTAAGATACAGACATGTTTTAGAAAGATAAAGACATAATTTTAATATATTTTTATTAATATAAAAATCAGAGAATATGAAATAAACCATATATTTCAATTACTCAGACAACTATATTAACATAGTCTACAAATCTATAATAATGTTTGCATCATTCTGTGTTGCATCAATAAAATGCTTCAGGATTTCAAAGCTGAGTGTATGATTCTACAATTTTTCCCAGAAATCACAACCATACCTAAAATTTTACAGACACAACCATGTGAACTTTGAAGGCAACCTCCAGTAGCATATACTTACTCATGACATATACACACATACACACATATTTTTATGTAAAAAGTGTGCTATTAAAATAAAAGCCTATGAGTGAAAATTCTCTGAAACTGTCCTAGTAAAGAAAATAGTCATTATTTTAGCAATATAAAATGGTTTGATCCTTTTGAAAAAGAAATTTATTATATATAAAAATAACTTTAAAAATGTACTTCTGGACTTCTACTTCTAGCCCTGAGAAAGTAACAGAATTCTGACTTATTTTCTTATAATAAAAAAAACTAGAACATGAAAAAATATATATGAAACAGGTATTTCAGGCAATAGGCAGGCAGTGAAAGACTAAAATTGCTAGAAAAGTATATAAAAGAGATGAGTTCTATGAACATCCCAGCTTTCTGCCATAGGCAAAGTTCGAATCCCATTACAGAAGTGAGAAAAGTGACAAGAAGTCCAATGGCCCGTCTGAATTGAGAAGACAAAGACTGGATTTCAGGAAGGGTAAGGTAGCTAGAAATGGTGAACATTGTACCATAGAGGATAGGGGTAGGCACAGAAAGAGTTCCAGGAATCTGAAAATAGATTCCCTTTAGTCTTTGTCTGAATAGCAATCTGTACATGCATTTGGTGAAATAGAGCAAGTCCAAGAAAATACAAAATCTGGCAAGAGCTAGAAGCCAAACAATTCCCAGAGATCATACAAAGGAATCATTTGAGTTCCAATAAGTCAGAGTGAAAGTATGGGGCATTAAGCAGAGATGCAAAAGTAATCTAAGCTAACTATAGAGAAAAGATTACTGTAGATCTGTCCTCAAAAGGCTTAAGAAAAAGCTTATAATCAAATTAACCTGTAAGCATGTTAATGTCCAGCCAGAACAAAGACCTTACTCTTTAGAGAAATACAGTAAAACCAGGCATCCTTCACATGAAATTCACAATGTACAGCATACAGTTAAAACTTACATGTGAAGAAGCAGGGAAATACTACTTAAATAAGGAGTAAATTCAATCACTACACATAGACCCAAAAAAGATTGAGATGATGAATTAGAAGAAAAATACATTGAAAGATCTATGATAAAAATACTCAGTATTCCCAAGGATTTAAGGCAAACATAAATATGATGAGGAGGAAAATGTAGAATATAAAAAAGAAACAAATGGAAGTTCTAGGGGTGAAAAATACAACATCTGAAATGAAAATTTTGCTGAATGTTATTCAGAACAGAATGGACACCACAGAAATAACCAGTAAACTTAAAGGCATAGCAAGAAAAACTATAAAAATGAAGCATCAAGAGATAATATGCTAGAAAAAATACAAAAAGTTTTAGTGGTCTGTGGCATAAAAACCAAGTTGTCTAACACATGAGTATTGGGAGTCCCAGGACGGTCAAGGGAAGAGAAAGGAGCAGAATAAATATCTGATGGAATAATGGCTGAAATTTTCCAAATTTGATTGAAATAATAAGCACATAGACCCAAGAAGCTCAATGAACCTCATGTAAAATAGGACAAATAAAAGTACAGCAAGGATTATCAAAATCAAAGTATTTTGAAAACATGGCAAAGAGAAAATCTTTAAAGCAGCCAGAGAAAAAGACACATTACTTACAATGGAATGCAGATAAGAATTACAGTAGACTGCTTGGCAGAAATTATATAACACATAACGCAATGGAATAACATCTTTAAAATGCAAAAAAAAAAAAATGCTATTAACCTAGAATTCTAAACATAATGAAAATACAGATCAAAAACAAAGGCCAAGGAGCTCCAGTGGCGCAATCGGTTAGCGAGCAGTACTTATACAAAAACAAAGGCCAAATAAAGACTTTTTTGGATGAATAAAGGCAGACATTTCATCACCACCAGATACGTACTACAAGAAATATTATAGAAAGTTCTTCAAGCAGAAAGAAAATGATACTGCATAGAAACTTAGATTTACAAAAAGAAACAAAGAATACCAGACATAGCAAGTATGTAGATAAATATAAAAGATACTTTTTATTTTTCAATTTCTATAAAAGTTAATTCACTGTTTACAACAAAAATAATAATGATATATTTTAGGGTTTATGGCATAGGTAGAAGTAAAATGTGTGACAACAGTAACACAAAGAACAGGAGGGAAGTAATGGAAGTATACTGTTTAAATTTCTACATTGTAAAGAAATTTGTATGAGCATAATATGATTTAAAGAAAGAGTGTTATACACCTAAAATGCATTTTGTCAATTCCAGAGCAAACAATTTAAAAAATAATACAAGAGATATACTAATAAGCCAATAATGATGATTTTAAAAAAATAATCTTTTAAAAAGTATTGAATTAATCCAAAGAAAGTAAGAAAAGACACAAGCAATAAAACATAGGATAAATAGGGGGAAAATGACATTATGATAGATTTAAACCCAATAATATCTGATTATGTTAAATGCAAATGGCTCAAACACCTCTTCTAATAAACAGAGATTGTCAAATTGTGTAAATATGAAGAAGCTTGCTATAAGATCCTTACAAGAAACTCATTTGAAATATAAAATACAGATAGATAAAAGTAAAGATTTAAAAGGATATGCCATCAAATACTAATAGTAGAAAAATTGCAGTGTTTGTATTAACATCAGAAAACAACTGAGAGGAGATTTCAACACTCCTCTTTTGAAAATTGATGAAACAAGGAGATAAAAAATAACCAATAGGTATATAATGACTTAAACAACACTATCAACAAAATTGACCTAATTGACATGTATATACTACTCCACCCAACAACAGTATATTATACTCCCTTTTCAAGTTTATATAGAGTATTCACCAAGGTAATCAAAATAGTAAGCCATAAGACACTTTTCAATAAATTTTAAAAGATTGAAATAATAATAGAGATTCTTCTCTATTTATACTTCACATAATGCTGATTTTTTAAGCATTAAATGAGTGTTATACTTTATCAAATGTTTCTTCAGCATCCAGTAATATAATCATATTATTTTCTCCTTTCTATTAATGAGGTCCGTTAAATTACTTGGTTATTGAATCTTAACACAATTCTGAATTTCTGGAGCATACTCTACTTGGTCTTGACTTTATACATATAATATATAAAATACCAAATGTGTGTTTTAGTTAAGCCTTTTAATTATACTTTTATCTCTATTATTTCTATCTACCTTTTTTAGATTTAATTTGCTATGAATTTCTAATTTCTGGAGATGAATGCTTAGGTCTTTGATCTTCAGTCTTTCATCTTTTCTACTATATGCATTTAAGGCAATTTTTTTTTCTGTTAGCATAGTTTTATCTGTTCCTCACATATTTTTATAAGTAGTATTTTTATTTTCATTCACTTGAAACTATTTGTCTAATTTCTATTTGATATCTTTCTCGAGCTTTAGGTTGTTTAAATGTGTGTTTTGTGATTTTATATATATGGAGATTTTCTGGGTATCTTTTGTCATTGATTTCTAGCTTATATCCATTGTAATTGCAGGATATTTTTGCTATATTAATGCTTTAAAATGTGTTGAAATTCGGTTTATGGTTTAGCATATAATCAATTTTGAAAAATGTTCCAAGTGGCTTTAAAAATGTATATTCTGTGGTTGTTGGGTACAGCATTCTGTATGTATCGTTTAGGTAATTTTGTTTGTTTTGAAATCCCGTTGTTAAATTTTCCTTACCCATACTGCTTTTTGTTTTTTCGTTTTGTTTTGATCAACATGATCTATTCTGTTACTGAGGTGGTATGATAAATTCTTACACTATGATTATGATACTGTATTTTTTATTTAATATTTAATTTCTATTAATTTGGTTCTTTTATTATTCTTTTAGTATTTACCCTACAGATTATAATGCACATTCTTTATTAATCAAAGGCTAAAGTATCTAGTCCTTTCACCTCTTCCAAGTCAAAATAAAGATCTTAGAATATTTCTCTTTACCCATTCCTGACTTCAGTATTTTTGTCGAGCTTTAATTCATTATATATTTAAAACCTTCTAAAACATTATTTTTGTTTTATATCATTAAAATTCATTTAGAATTACCCACATAATTACATTTTGTTCTTGCAATTTTTCCTGTGTATGTGTGTGTGTTTTTTTTCTTGAGCTTCCATCTGAGCCTCTTCTACCTAAGGAGTAACCATTAGTATTTCATTTAGTGTAGGTTTGCTGGTGATAATATCTGTCTCATTTTGTGTTTGTGAGAGTGTTTCTCTTTCTGGTATCTGATAGATTTAAAGAAAGAAAAATGTTTGAATTTATTGTATGAAATTGGATAGTCTTGTAAACATATCTATGCTTAATATTTACCCAAAAAGTCATTGGATATAAAGTATTTTGAACTTTATAGCTCAACAATTTTCAATACTAATTAATTGTGTAAGACCCAGTGTAAGTTCCAAAAAAAAAAAAAAAAGAATTGATTATGGAATGATAAAACAGTGGTAGAGTATTTTGAAGCAATCAACTTTATTAAGATACTATAAGCACTACATAGATGATTAACAATGTTATATTAAATGATTTCTAGACCCAATACAGAATTCAACAATATCCAGTCAGTCTAATTAAATAGCAACTGATCCTCATGCTTGTAAACAAAAATTGGACTTCTCACTAAACTGCCATCTGGAATGTGTTTTCTGTGCAGGATAATGCTGGATGAGAATAGAATAGTAAGGGTCAACAGTAGCACTAGAGTACTAGTAGTATAGAATCATAGAGGTTATTACTTCTATGCCTTCTAAGTCAAAGACAGATGTTAATGAGCTTAAGACTGAAGTCACATTGCAAACCTGTCATGATTTCCTCAATATAAACTGATTAAAACAAACATCATAAATATATAAATTAATACACAATTAACATGCAGTATTTTCTGTCTTCACCGTAGTGAAAAAGTGTGGCATTTATGTATTTGATATTTTATATCATTCATACATCTTTATAAAAACATGAATCACTCATCAATCTGGGACTCTTGAAATGTCTTTGACCATTCTCTATCTTAAATGAAATATATAAAGCATAGAAATATCACATAGGTAACAGTTATGCATGAAATTAGTTGAACTAAATTTTTCTTGGTAAACACTCTAACTCACTTCCTAGCACTAAAACAATTTTCTTCCTCCAATATTTTAATAAGCCTAAGAAGTACCTACAAAAATATGGCACTTTAGAAAGGAGAACAATGATAGGTTGAAAACTAAAGAAAAGCCTTGAAGTTAAGGGTGACCAGGAAAAACTTACCTGGAATTCAAAGCTAGAAATAAATGTCTATCCAGTTCTGAAAAGATTGGAAGACTGGCAACAAATAAACCTTGAATGATGACTAGAATGTGAAGAATTTTTGTCTCATATAAATATTCAGCAGAGGACATCCACAGTATAAGAGGCTCTTAATTATCGGGTGTACAGTATAACTCATCCTCTGCATAAGTCCCTGTCCACCCTGAAACTTGATCAATAGTTCATTTAAAATGTATCCATGGCCACAGGGGTGAAGGCTAGGTATGGTAGCAACAACATGGACTTCCTTGCACAAAAGCTGATCTGGCTACTCTTGGAATCTCACAACAACAAAGGCTAGACTCAAGCCCCTGATAAAACAGATTTCTATAACTCTTGGGGTCAGGGAGGCCAGTTTGGCCACCACGTGGCAGGTTGAATCGGACCCCTTCTTTCAAATATGGGGTGGAAATTTGTGTTTTATGTGTGAATCTACATTCCCTGACTACAACACATCCATCAATACAATTTATGATTCTAGCTTTCTCTGGGCCTCAGTATCATTACTCCCTCTGCCTGTACCTTCAGGCCTAGACATGGAAATGGTTTCCAATTGTTACTTGTTTTAGGTACTTCACTATCCTTTATTCATTCCTTTAACCCTTCCCAGAGCTCTGAATTGGTCTCTTCATTTAATTCTGTCTGGTTAAATCCTTTTGAGTGTGCTAATTGTTCTTGCTTAAGTTTCAACCTGTTATGCCTGAGATCACAAATGTACTTGTCCAGGCAGAGAACACAGTATAACATGTATAAAGATAAGCTGAGAAAAGAACACCAGAAAGCAGGAAGAAGGCACACTTACACATGGATGGAGAAACGTCAAAGTCGTAGAAGAAAAAATGGAGGTAGAACAACATAGCAAAGCCAAGAGAACAATTTCAGGAAGAAATATGTGCTCAACAGTGCCACAGAGCAGGCAGCACAGAAGTGAAGGGAGGTGAGCGGGGGAATTTCCTCTCCTTCTCTCCCCACCTTGATGTCATGGCCACTGAGGCAGAAACATGGATCTGAACAAAGGAGAGCCAAAGTGCCAGAGGAGGCAAGCTGGAGTGGCATCAAGAGTGCAAGGAGAAGATTGGTCCATGGACAGGAGGAAAAACAGCTCTTTCTCTGATAGATAAGCAAGAGACAAGACTCCATCAAAATACCAATAACATTATCACAGAAATAAAAAAAAAGAATCTTAAAATTCTTACGGAACAGCAAAAGATCCTGAATAGTCAAAGCAGTTCTGAGCAAAAAAGTAAAACTGGAGGCATTACACTACCTGACTTCAAACTATACTGCAAAGCTATAGTAACCAAAACAGGATGGTACTGACATAAAAACAGACATGTGGCTCAATGGAACAGAATAGAGGACCCAGGTATCAACTCACATATTTACAGCCAACTGATCTTCAATAGAGGCACCAAGAACACACAGTGGGAAAAGGAGAGCCTCTTCAGTAAATGGTGCTGGGAAAACTAGATGTCCATGTGTAGAAGAATGAAACTAGACCCATACGTCTTGTCATATACCAATATCTACTCAAATGGAGTAAAGACTTAAGCATAAGACCTGAAACTATAAAACTCCTAGAAGAAACCATAGAGGAAACCCTTCACAATGTACAATTGAGCACAGACTTTTTGAATAAGACCCCAAAAGCACAAGCAACAAAAGAAAAAATAAACAAATGGCATTATATCAAATTAAAAAGCTTCAACACACCAAAGGAAACAATCTACAGAGTGAAAAGACAACCTACAGAATGGGATAAAATATTTCCAAATCATACATCTGATAGGGGATTAATATCCCAAATATACAAGGAACTCAAATGACTTCACAGTAAAAAAGAATGCAAATAATTCAATTTAAAAAAGGACAAAGAAGCTGTATAGACATTTTTCTGAGGAAGACATACAAATAGCCAACAGATACATGAAAAAATGCTCAATGTACTAATCATCGGGGAAATGCAAATCAAAACCACATTGAAATATCATCTGATCCCAGTGAGACTGGCTATTATCAAAAAGACAGAGAGTAGGGGGGGGGAGGGAAGAAGATATAACAACCACAATTACTTGAAGTTGATACAACAAGCAAACAGAAAGGACATTGTTGGGGGGGAGGGGGGGTAGGGAGAAGGGAGGGAGGTTTTGGTGATGGGGAGCATTAATCAGCTACAATGTATATCGACAAAATAAAATTAAAAAAAAAAAAAAAAGAAAAAAAAAAAAAAGACAGAGAGTAACAAATGCTGACAAGGATACAGAGAAAAGGGAACTCTTTTACGGTGTTGGTGGGACTGTAAATTAGTACAACCATTATGGAAAATAGTATGGAAGTTTCCTAAACAATTACAGGTAGAACTATCATATGATCCAGCAATCCCACTTCTGGGTATATATCCAAAGGAATGGAAATCATCATGTCAAAGGGATACCTGCACTCCCATGTTCATTGCAGGTCTATTTACAATAGGCATGATATGGAACCAGCCTAAATGTCCATTGATGATTGAATGACTGGATAAGGAAAATGTGGTATATATGCACAATGGAATACTACTCAGCCATAAAAAAAAGAATGAAATTCTGAAATTCTGCCATTTACTGCAAAATGGATGAGTGTGGAGTAAATTTTAAATGAAATAATCCAGACACAGAAAGAGAAATACCACATATCCTCCTCTGTAAGTGGGAACTAAGGAAGGAGGAGAGAGAGAGAGGGAGGGAGGGAGGGAGGGAGGGAGGGAGGGAGGGAGGGAGGGAGGGAGGGAGGGAGGGAGGAAGGAAGGAAGGAAGGAAGGAAGGAAGGAAGGAAGGAAGGAAGGAAGGAAGGAAGGAAGGAAGGAAGGAAGGAAGGAAGGAAGGAAGGAAGGAAGGAAGGAAGGAAGGAAGACCACAATAAAATGTTCAACTTTCAGAAGCAGAAAACACTTATAGTTAGTAGAGGTAAGAAAGGGGGAAGGGGAGGGGATTTAGGGAGTAATTGGGTAAGGGACACAAAGAATAATTATGATTTGTAATGATGAACATGCTAATAATATTGATTTGATCATCACATGCTGTACACAAATACTGATAGCCAACTGCATATGCCATAAATATGTATAATCAAAATTAAATAAATAAATAGAAAAGAACTGCAGGCAGAAAGAGGTCCTGGAGCCAAGGAAGCCCCCTGTGGCTCTCTAAATTTTTTGTGAAAATGAGGCATTATGTTTCTGCTAACACTGAGGTTATGGTAGAGACCCTTTCCTTCTACTTTCAATAGATTGCTTTAATATTTTTAGAAATAATAAAGATCAATCCACCCTTCATAACAAGACTATTATCTTAATTTATAGAGGTGCTATAGTTTAAGGGTTAAGATCGTGGATTCTTTGAATGCAGAATCTGCTACTTATCAGCCATATGACTATGGCAGTTAGTCTCTCTGTGTCTCAGTCTCTTAATGGGAAATAATAATTACTTTACAGCGATGTCGTGAAATTTAGCTGATTTGATATAAGCAAGAGTGATAAAAACTTCCCAGCATCTAGTATATGTGTAGCTATTATTATTACTGTGGCTACTTATTTATTCATCCTCATAATTCACTGAGGCAATATTTATTTTTTATTAAATTTAACTTTTTATTTTGAAATAATTGTAAATTCTCATGCAGTTGTAAGAAATAACACAGAGAGACCCTATGGACCTTTTACCCAGTTTCCCCTGATGATAACGTCTTGGAAAACTATGGTACAATATCATAACCAGGATATTAACATTGATAGTCAAGATCAGAACATTTCCACCACTGCAAGGATCCCTCGTGTTATCCTTTTGTAAATACAAACATTTCCTTATCATCCTCATCCCTTCCTTAACCTATGGCAACCACTTAATTGTTCTGTATTTCAGAAAATTTACATTTCAAGAAGTCTGTGTAAATGTAATATTATAGTTTTATAATCTTTCAGGATTGGCTTTTAACACTCATAATTCTCTCAACATTAATCTGGGTTGTTGTGTGTATAGTTTTTTCCCCTTTTCTCCCTGAGTAGTATTACATGGCATAGATGTATCACAATATTTTTAACCATTCATCCATTGAAGAACATCTGGGTTGATTTCAGTTTGGGGTTATTAAAATAAAGTTGGTATAAACACAAGTTTGTGCCCATGTAAGTTTTCATTTCTCTGAGATTAATGCCTAGAACAGAATTTTATGGTACTGGGTCATATGGTAGTTGCACGTTTCATTTTTTAAGAAGCTGCCAAACTTTTCAAAGTGGCTGTACCATTTTACATTCAGACCAGTAATACAGGAGTGATTAAGCTTCCTTATATCCTTGCCAGCAATCTGTGTTATCACCTTTTTTAAATTTTATTTTAGCCATTCTAATAGGTATGCAGTGATATCTAATTTTGGCTTTAATTTGAATTCTCTTAATGACAAATGCTGTTGAATATCTTTTCATTCTTATTATCATCTGTGTTATCTGCTGCAGTGAAATGTCTGTTCGTGTCTTTTGCCCATTCCAATTGGGTACTTGTTTTTTACTGTTGGGTTTACAGTGTTCTTTATGTATTCTAGGTGTTGGTCCTTAACTGGGTAAGTGGCTTGCATGTGTTTTTCTCTCAGTCTGTAGCTGTCTTTTCATCCTTTTCACAGGATCTTTCACAGAGCAAAAGTTGTAGATTTCAGTAAAGTCTGATTTACAAATTTTTGTTCTATGGATCATTCTTTTCGTGTCTAAGAACTCTTTGCCTAGCTGTAGAGCCTAAAGATTGTCTCTTATTTCTTCCCTAAAAGTTTTACATTTTACGTTTAAGTCTGTGATCCATTTTGAGTTAATCTTTGTGTAAGGTAAGAAGTTTTTAGGTCATGGTTCTTTTTCATTTTTTTCCTAGGATGTCCAGTTGTTCCAGCACCATTTGTTGAAAAGACCATTTTTGCTACATTGTATTGCTTTTGTACCTTTGCCAAAAATCAGTTGTCCAAACTTTTGTGGGGCAATTTCTGGGTTCTCTTTTCTGTTCCATTGATCCACATGTCTATTCGTATGCCGTTACCACCCAGTACTGATCACTATAGATATAGAAATCTTGAAATTAGTTAGACTGACTCGTCCCAACCTCTTCTTATTTTAGCAATTCTAATACTTTTGCTTCCCATATACATTTTAGAATAATTTTTTTTATACCTACCAAAAAATCTTGCTTGGATTTTCATAGGAATTATGTCAAACCTGTACCTCAACTTGGGGAGATTTGACATCTTTACTATGTTTAAAAACCTACTCTATGCTTAACGCACTGGAAGACCTTGTGAGGCTGCATAATCATTCATGATATGACTTTATTTTTATCATATAGTAAATTCAAAATCTAATTGGGGTCATGACACACCCAAAGAAAAAGACAGAAAACGAGATAGGAGTTAATTAGTAACATGCCTGTCTTAGTCTGTATTTGTTGCTTATAACAAAATACCTGCAAGTGGGTGATTTATAAAGAAAACAAAATGTATTGCTTACAGTTTCTGAGGCTGGGAAGTCCAAAGTCCATCTGGTGGTGGCAACAGCAACCCAGGGGTCTCCCATTGAAAGATGGTAGAAGCAGAGAGACCTGAGAGAGACACACTCTCCTCTACTTTTAAAGCCCTCAGAACCACGCCCCGACCACAGTTTTTAATCTATTCACTAAGGCATGATCCTACAATCTAATCACCTCTTCAAGGCTCTACATTCCAATTACTATAGTAGGATTTTCCACCCTCTTAACAGTCATAGTGGCAGCCAAGTTTCTAATACATAAAAGTTGGGGGACACAATTCAAGCTTCAGTGAGTTTTTATCGTACCTAATTCAATACACGACATTCCATCCCTGGCCCCCAAAACTCATGTCTTTTTCACAGGCAAATACATTCATTTTATCCCCAAAGTATTAACTTGTTTCAGCTCAAAAGTCCAAAGTTCAAGGCCCCATCTGTGAAATCAATACAAGTTATCTACTTCCAAGATACAATGGTGGGACAAACATTGGATATATATTCCAGTTCCAAAAGGGAGAAATAGGCCAAAAGAAAGGTGTAACAGGTCCCAAACAAGTCTGAAACCCAGCAGAACAGGCATTAAATCTCAAAGCTGGTGAATCAGGTACCTGGGCCCCATGTTCCTTGTCCTCTGCAGGTTGGTGTGGGAGTTGAGTCCCCAAGTCCTCAGGCAGCTCCACTTCTATGGCTTTCCTGGTCTCAGGTGATGCTTTAGCCCTCTCAGGCTGGCATTGCATGCTGGTAGCTCCACAAGTCTGAGGTCTCCATGGTGGTCCCACTCTCCTGGATTCAGTAGGTATGGAGCTGTTGGGGTTTCTCTGCTGCAACTCTGACCCCATGTTTCTGCTTGGCATTGCTCTAGAGAAGACTGTCTGTGGTGACCCCGCCCCTGTGACAGATCTCTTCCTGGGCCCTCAGGCTTTTCCATAGATGCTCTGAAATTGTGGTGGAGGCTCCCAAGGCTTCCCAGCTCTGACATTCTGTGTGCTTACACACGTAACACCGCGTGGATGCCACCGAGACTTCCAGCTTGTATTTTCCAAACCTGCATGTCCAGCCACACCTGGGGCCAATTTAGCCACAGCTGGAGCAGCAAAGGCAGCTGGGGTGCTGGTGCTGGAAGTGACTTCCGAGGTGGCCCTGAGCAAAGAGCCTGTGGAGAGCTCTTTGAGCCTGTTTCCTGAGACCATTCTGTGTCCCTAGGTCTCTGGGCCTAAAATGGAAGAGTTGGCCCCAGAGGCTTCCGCAATGCCTTCAGGGCCTTTTTCTCCTTCTCCTGGTAATGCCTTTCCTTTGTACTAATCTTCTTAGCTAGTGGTTGCTGGGCAGGCTGCAGCATTGCATGCTCTCTGCTTCTCTATGACATGGCCAGACCGCATTTTCCAAATCTTTACGTTCTGCTTCCCTTTTTAATTCTGGCTTCATGTCATGCCTTTGCTGCGGTAACTTAAAGTAGGCTGTTGCAAGTAGCCATGTAGCTTCCTTAATGCTTTGCTGCTTAGAAATTTTTCCACCAAATACTCTGGTTCACAGCTCCTAAGTTTGAATTTCCATGAAGTCCTAGGGTATGGACACAATGTAGCCAAGTTCCTTTCAGTTCACAGCAAGAGTGATCGTTGCCCCAGTTTCCATAAAACTCTTTATTTCTATCTGAGACTTCCTTAGAATGGTCTTTACAGTCCATATTTCCATAAGTATTCTGGTCACCACCATTTAACCAATCTCTAAAACAATGCCACAGTATTTCAAGAGTGCGGAGAAAGTTTCAGATGCTTGACACAGAAAATTAAGAGTTCTCCAAAGTTCAGCTCATCTCTTTTCAGTTTCACTGCCTTGTCTTCTTTCTATGAACATGGCTGACTTTTTTTTTTTTTAAATAACTTCTCATTAATTCTTACTCCCACCCCCTCTGGTCTGATAATCTCTAATCTACTTCTATCTCAGAAAATTTTTTTCTTTTTAATTTCTTTTTTCTATTTTCATTTAAATTTATTTTTAATGAAACATAATTGATTGTACATATCTGTGGGGTACACTATTGAATATCAATACCTGTGTACATGCCAGGTTTTTTACTAACTTAGGGCATTTGCAATTGTTACTTCCTGAAAAACTTTACTTCCAGTTTCTATGTGACTGTCTCTTCTTGCATTTAGTTCTCAATTCAAATGACCAAATGATACTCCCTTAATGAGGTCTTCCCTGATTACCCAATCTAAGTAATCCTACTACTCACTATAACATCAACCTTTTATTTCCTTTACAGTAGTTATCACTAACTTTTTTTTTTTTTTTTTTTTTTTTTAGGAGTAGTATGTCTGCTGTCCCTAAAATTATTCACTGAATCCTGAACTCTTTGAGAGCAGGAGCCATGCTGTTCTAATTCACTACTGTATCCCCATTGCCTAGCACAGAGCCTGACACACAGTGGGCGCTAAATGTCTTTTTGTTAAATGAATGAATGAGTACAGTTTGCTTAATGTAAAGAAGACAGAGGCAATTCGAAGAGACTATGGCTTAATCAAAAACTGGAAAGCAAAAATAATGCTTTGAGCTCTAGTGACCAAAGCAGCAGAAGAGAGTTTTTAATGGGAACATTGTGCTTGATTGTAGAGGGCTTTGAACCTCTAGAGTAGGTGATTTTACTTTAGCCTGGAGGTAATGGGAATGCTTTTAACAAGGTTGACATAATAACACACTATTTTAAGAAAATTAAGAGGGAATAATACAACAAATTAGGGTAAAGGCTGGGGAGCTCTAGCAGAAGCAGGATACCAGTTGGGAATAATAATTGTGATAATTTGCTGTGATGTGAGAAGACCTGGACCACGGTGATGTCAGTCATCACAGAAAAAGGGCTCAGCTTGGAGAAAACTTGAAAAGTTTAGCTTTCTCTACCTGGATCTGCTTAACAGTTTCATCAGGTAAAAACAATAGTGCTGATGAATTTGGAAGAAGATTTTCTAACTCATCAGTGCCAGGTTTTTTTTTTTCATTTTTATTTGCAAATTTCTTTCTTCTGTCTTAAAGAAATTTTTACAGGTAGAATGGTTTTACTTGACTCTTAATGAACCTGATATTTTCCAGATTAGTTGTAGACTAAGTCACTTTCATTTTAGTAAAATTTTTCCCTCATTTTAGAACTAGAGAGATTATTTGTTGAATTGACCTAGAAAAGGCTATTTATTTGAAGTAGAAGCAAATCATGTGAACTTTATTTACTTCTAGGCATTCTACCGTGTCTTACTGAGAATGTTTTGTACATTTAGGCCTTATTCTATTTTGGTATATCATTTGATTTAAAGTGGGAAATAATGCTCACTGGGGTCCCTGATCTTCTATCCCAGGAGGTTTTGCAGTTCATTGTTCGTTTTGTTCAATTTGTGCTACTGCAGTTGTGCATGGCAGTCTTATGAAGTGGGATCGCCCAGGATAGCAACAAAAGGCTTTTCTCATGACGGGCTGCTCCTAGCTCATCCGTTTTATTCACATTCCAAACAAAAATTCCAAAACCATCCACTGGCATTAGGATTTCTCAGCCAGAGACTTTTTGCTGTGAATAATTGCCATGACTTTCAAGGACTGTTCTATATTCTTTTCAGTCCATTCTTAAACCTGGCAGAACACTGCTCTTTGATACTGACTACCAGAAAGCCGTTGCTGTAGGGAGACCAAATAGTCCTGACATTTCTACTTACCAGGTTTCACTTACACTTCATTTCAGAGCATGACAATTAGAAGAAACAAGGAAGGGCTTTGTTTTGTTTTTCCAGACTCATTTCAAGGAACACTACACACAGCCTGCCTACATGGTTGTTTGGTTAAAGAAAATGTTTCCACTCATTTTCAGCTGCATTGTAATGGAAAATTGCTCCTGGTGCCAAACCTACCAAGAACATTAACATCACCAAAGAAGACCTCTGCACTTGACTACTGTTCGCTTTTTCCTTACTTCCAGTATTTCAGCCACAAGATATAAAGTGTAACCGTCCTCTGGAAGTAGGACTGAAGCAGTCGACATCAATTTATCCCCACTCTCTGTCGATGAGCAACAAGATGCTTTCTGAAATACAAGGTAAATAGTTTTGCGCAGGAATGAAGCAAGATAATTCTTTCAGAATTTGACTCACTGGCCTCAGATTCACACCTCTGCACTGAGGTTTGCTCTATAGAGAATTTGTGATGGTTATTAAAGATGACATAGAAGGTTAAAAAGACCAACAAAGACACTGTAGCTTCTAGGGGTGTTTTGACATGCCTTACTGGAGTTTCCTATAAGGTAGTATTAGAGATATTATTACTTGTAAATATTATTATTAGTTAAATTACAGTATACCTCTCATTCGGTTTCACACTGGAGAAAATTGAAAATTTCTAACAGACAAGGAAATTATTATGTAAAGACTGGCACGGTACAAACTAATCCCGTAAATGAATGATTCATCTTCAGTATTCATGAAAGACACCATATTATTAGTCTAATACATAAATAACAGAAGTGAATGATCTCATATCTATATGTAGCTTTATCTGGATATATCAGCCCCTGAGATTATATTTATGAGTTCATGGGCATAATGTAATTATAAAATATTCATTATGGTTCATTTTACAAAAGTGTTGAAATTACCTCCATACTCAAAGTTTAAGGTAAAACCTCCAGGTCAATAAAAGGGTTTTAGCTTTTCCTTTTAGAGGGATTTACAGTACTCATCAGTGGCTATAGTTCACATTAGCATCCAGTGACATTGCTTTGTCTGTATATATTTCGAGCTGTCAACAGAATATCCTGAGGCAATTGCATCCTGATTCTTTAGCTATCTTCTATTCTTTTAGAATACACAAGGGTCTAATTTTCCATCAGCAAAGCATGAAATCATGTAAGAATGCCACATAACCAGCATGTGCAAACAAGTAGCACTTTTTCTACACATAAAAATGCTTCATAAAATAACAGATAAATTAAATCTTCTCCTTCAAGTAAAGAGCTTGGAAATCAAGACCTTTTATAAAAAATTAGAGTTTTCTGCACAGAGCTGACAGTGTCATGTAATTCAGCTAAATTTGTTCACCACTTTACATGTTAATATGTGTGACTATTTCGTTTTTCTTTGATTTAAAGTGGAACTGTCTTATATCGGGAATGTTTTATGGTTACAGGTAACAGGCACATTAACTTCATTAAGATCAGTATCGAGCAATTATCAAATTAACAAAGTGATGACTGGAGATATGATTTATATCCAACTACATTAGCTTTAACACTCATTCAACATCGCATAGTGAAAGGACATAGAAACCAAGTGTTCATCTTTATTTATTCATATTTTGGGTACAGTGGGACAGGCAGTCAAAGTAAACATGAATCCTCAAAAATGACATTATAAAATATACTAAATGATGCACTCAAGATTTCCCTTTCCTCCCTGGAACATTTCTAAGTTTGACAAACTGTTTGAAATTATCAAGTCAATGATGCCCTTAAAAGGGTTAGCTTTGGCGTATATTTAAAATACATTCAAGACATATGTCTCTTCTGCTGCAAGAACTACAGAAAGCTCAGTTTAACATCAGTGAGATGACTGAAACTGCTTAAATTATCATTCTCTATATGCATCTCATATTTCTACAACTTCAGGGTATTTTTAAACATTCTTTCTACATAATGTACAATTTACTTAGCACATGGCATTCATATGTCTAGCTGTAAGATAACTTGTTGTAATTTAAGCAAATATGTTTTAAATAAAAGGTAGCTAAGTCTTCTAATCTCTGATGTATTGAGTGCAATGAAAGCTTCCATAAAAATGGATTTCCCAGGCAGTCAAAGATCATAGAGGCTCCCCTTCAGAAATATATTAATCTATGATTTATCCTTATGCATTTCAATAAATCTGACTGACCAATTTCACCAAGGATGTTATGCCATTGACAAATTAGACTAAAAACTGAGGGGCAGAAAGGAAAAATGCATTTTTTTTGTTTGTTTATTTACTTCAGATTTTCAAACATTGCTAATCAATGTAGTAGCAATGTTCCAACTGCTTTTTGCAAAAAATAGATTTAGTAAGTTGCAACTGACATACAACACAGTGTATATGTTTAAAGGTACAATTTGATAAGTTTTGACATATGTATACATCATATGTCAAACCATCATCACGATCAAACAAATGAATATATTCACCACCCACAAATTTTCCTTCTATCCATTTATATTTCCTCTCTCCCAGTGCTCCCTGTATCCCCCACCCTGTCCCCAAGGATCTAAGTAGCAAAATACTTCACAAACATGTCTCTTAGGATGCAGAAATAAAATGCTTTGCGTAGATATCCACTTTCTAACACTATATGTTAGTTTGCATTTTCTAGAGTAAATCATATAGTATGTACTCTTTTTTGTCTGGCTTCTTTCACTTCACATATGTTCTAGTACATATCACTAATTCATTCTCTTTACTGCTGTGTAGAATTCCATTTTGGGGGTGTACCATAGTTTGTTTCTCCATTCATCTGTGTTGGTGGACATTTGGATTGTTTCCAGTCTGTGACTGACAAAGAAAGCTGCTATGAACGTGCACATATAAGTCTTTGTACAAACATGTGCTTTCATTTCCCTTGGGCAATTGCCTAAACACAGAATAGCTGGATTATACAGTAGATGTATGTTTAACTTTTTTAAGAAAATGCCAAGCATTTTTCAAAGTGGTTGAACAATATTACATTCCCCCAAAAAACGTATGAGAGATTCAGGTCCTCTACATTCTCACCAATGCTAGGTATGGTCAGTCTTTTTCATTATTGTAATTCTAATAGGTATGTAGTGGTATCCCATTGTGGTTTTAATTGACATTCCCTAATGACTAATGACTTTGGGCATTTTTTTCATCTGCTGATTGCACATTCCTATATCTTCTTTGGTGAAATATCTGTTCCAATCTTTTTTGTATTACTGAGTTTTAAGAGTCCTTTATATATTCTGATACATGTGTTTTTATCAGAGGTATTACTTAATATTTTCTCCCGGTATATGGTAATAAAGACAACTTTAGCCCCAAAGAGTAACTGATGTAACTCAGGAATGCCTTTGAATGTTAGTCCCTGGCAGAAGAGTAAACTCAACTTTCAATTCAAGGAAGTCTATAATTGAGCCAAGAAGCTCTTCCTGCCACCTGCATATCCTGGAAAAAGACCCAAAATGGCAGACAATTATTTCTTCATCTTCAATTTGTAAGTCTGTCAGTATCATAATCAGCTGGAATAAGTTGTAACACTTCTTTCATCTTCCCTCCAAATTTTGTATATATCTCTATTAAAAGCTTCCATGTGATTGTAATTGCCTGTTTTCACATCTTTAGTCCTACATTTCTTGTGTTTCTTGGGGCAGGTGTGATGCTTCTTTACCTTCAAATCTCCATGGTCTGACACAATGCTTGGCACTAGTAGGCACTCAACAAGTGTTTAGAGAGTAAATTAAAAAGCCCTCTTCCTGTACTGTCAGTGCACATGGCAAAACTTGACTGACATTTTCAACTTTCTCTTCTTCCCTCTAAGCAGTACCAAGTAGTATCAGTCCCAGCCACTGAGTGATAACCCAAGAGAAGGTCATCATCTAGAACCCAGAAGTGGCTGTTGCTATTATCTTCACTAAAGAAAGAAAACTCATGTCCAGCTCTCGAATAAGTGCTGAACCAGAGAATAATGTGCTGCAAACTCTTTTGCATTCTGAACACCAGAATTGGGGTGGTCTAGTTCAAGGAATTCATAAGATTATTCTTTGTGAAGAAAAGCAGCCTCAGAAGATTATGAAAATCATCTTCTGTAATGTCTAGGAATTCTGAATATCATCTTTCCCTACAGTCAGGTTTATTTTCACTGCTTTTAATTTTTTTCCTTTTTCTTTTTTTTTTTTAACTGTAGAATTTGTTCCCCTGAATGGGCAACAAAATAAATGCCCAGTGACCTATTCTTTTGACCAGGAGAGGATGTGGTAAGTGCACTACTACAGTCCTTCCTGAACCTATGGTGTCTGTCCTGTGGGCCACAATCTTCTCAGAGTAGGGAAAGTTGTCAAATGATTTCAAGGGATTCATTTAGCCAAAGGTCTCCCAAGTATGACCCATAGATGGCAAAATAAAATAGTTATATATACAAGGGTACTGCAAAAAGTTCACGGAAAGATTCATGCTATTTTTTAATTTTATTTTCAAACTTTTTGAAGTACTATTGTAATATATGTAATAAATATGTAATAATAAAATTATAAGTATTATTGAATTTAAAGATGCTTCAACTACTATCTAATGTAAGCCCTTGATTTTTTTTTTCCCTTTGAAATAATTCCTAGCCCTAAAAATGGTTGAAAATCATACATCGACCCATTTAAAACTCTATTTTTTAGTCTTTATTATATGTAAAGTTGCGTCAAGATTTTAGATAAGTAGCAGTGTAAAAAAGGCACCTTTGATTGGAAACAATTATATACTGACCATTATTAGCTGAGTCCTGGTTAATTTGTCACAAACACTGTGAGATACAAACATTTTATCTTTGGGAAAAGAATATGGCATTTAAAGATTTTTTAAAAGGACGTAAGCATTTTTAAATACCTAATAATTTATTCAACAATTGATAAAATAATCAAAGTATGTATTGGTCAAAATGTTAATTTGGAAATCTTTTATAAGCCTTGAACACCAAAAATAAAATTTTGCATGTTTCCTAACTTATCTCATTTCTGAAAATCTTTAAGTGTATTAGTGATGTCGGAGGTAGCGTCTGCAAGGCCTGGTAGTCAGACTTGGCCCACCCCATCCTCTTACCAGGTTCTTGACTCTGCCACAGGAAAGAACTCAAGAGCAGAGTCACAGTAGAAAATGAGAACAGGTTTAACATAACAAATAAGAGATACAGATTTCACAGAGAATGAGCAGGAAAGAATTTCATGCTCTGAGTTTAACACAAAAGCAAGAAATACATACTTAAAGTCTAGTACAGAGTGCAGGCTGGCTCAAGAGAGTGAGTAGCTACTTGCTGAAAGTAAGTTTGATACAAAAAGAAAGAAAGACTTACTCCACAGGCAGGGTGCAAGCTGACTCCAGGAGCATGAGCAACAGCCCTGCCTTCTGCTGGGATTTGGCTTTTATAGTTTTACTATCTAATGAATATTCAATTAAGGGGTGGTTCCCAGCCATGTAAAATTAGTCTTGCACATGCTCAGTTGGTCTCTTCTTGGAGCACTTTCATTGATCAAATCCTGTCACATGCACCAGGCTATTCAAGAATATTCTGTGCTCTCTAGCACCTCTACTTGAAGGTCATTCAGAGGATAAACTCCACCCCACTGAGCATGCCTGGTTACCAGGGTTATATAACCCCTCTCTACTGAGCATGCTAAGCCACTGGATTTGCATAAGTCAGCACCTTGTGGTCTCATATTCCAAATGTTGGTGCTGAAAACAGGTCTAACCAGCAACAGTAACTTTCCTGTAGAGGAGGGTCTAGAGGAGGAGTTTAAGACCTTGGGGTGTGGCTTGAAACCCAGAGGTGTGTCCTGTAATCCAAGCCCAGAGAAGCTGAGTACTTGCTATATCATTAGTAGCCTTACTTCTGCTATAAATGAAGAAAAGCTCCAAGGAGAGAATGTGTTCAGGAATGGTTGTAAAACCATGGGTTTTAACATTGTTAAGAATTTTAAGTTATTTTTAAAAGGTTAGAACATTTCATGAATAGGGAAAAACTCAAACCATTGACAATATCCAAGAAAATTTCCCATGAATTTTGAGACAATTCCATCAAAAAGTTAGATAAATAATATAAACAAGAAACACATAGAATAAAAACAAAAGCTTAAAAAACTATGGTGGAAATTATGCAAGCTCCAGGAAAGCATCCTCTACAGATATTTACAGTATATAGAAGCAGCATGTCAGCAGGATTAGTTGGGTACATCTCACCAGATTTTTCACGGAATTCTATTAGTCAGCAAAGGTAAATCCAAAATATTTTTGTCAAAATGGATTACTGATATGAAAAAATTACTTCAACTGGATAACAGTAGAAATGAGAAAGAGAGAGGATGGCAGAAAGGATTGAAAGTAAAAATGAATCAGAAAGAAAAGCATAAACTCAAATTTGAATTTATTAAAAAGAGTTCAAATTCATTTGGTCATTAAAATGGCTCTAAAATCATTCACTTTTTCTGTTTTTTAACTTTTAAATAAATGAAGCTGTCTAATTTTCGGATTCTATGGAATAGCACTTTCATGAATTCCAAATTTTTCTTCATACTGGTAATGAATGAGTCCCGTAGGATTCCCTTCACTGTCAGTCAATATGTGAGAGGCCAACTTAGTCGGGGGTATCCCTGACTCATTTGGGTCCAAGTGCTGGCCGCTATAAGATCGCCAATCACACTTACTAAATAGAACTTAAAAGGATAGACTTTTTATTTCAGAGGACGCCAACTGAGAGACAGAGAGTTAAGTCCCAACAGCCTTCCTAATTGTCTGAGGGCTGGGGTCTACATAGGTAAGTGTATCAGGAGAAACAGGATGCTTTGAGAGATGTATACAGGATGCAGGATGTCATCAAGTGTGATGGGCAGCTGCTTCCTGCTTTGAGAGGATGCTTGGAGAGACGTATTGGAAGAGACAGAATGTCTGCTTTTGATACAATCTTAGATAATCATTAAGGGCAAGCTATAAAGGGAAAACAAAGTTAGTTCTATAGTGTGCACAAGTATGGGGGGTTTCCTACATTTACAATATCAGATAAGAATAGAAAGAGAGAGATCCCACCTACTCGCATCCTAAAGGCAGAGAGAGACCGTTGATGACACTAGATAAACACATTCATGGAAAACAAGCCAAGTGTCAACTGCTATACTCCATCATTTCATTTGTAGAAAGGAAGGAAACAAATAATCAGTCCTTTTAGAATGCCCCTTCAGCTCTGCTTCTGCAGGGCCATGCCTGCCAGCATGTTAAAGGTTAAAAAGAGATGGCAACCCACAGACTTCATCAGGCCTCTGGTCACCTGAAGGAGAGGTGTCCATCCAGGAGACTGGATGGCTGTAGGATTATTATAAGAAATCCCAAAACCCCTTACGCCAAGGGATTATCATAAGAAATCCTCAAATCCCTCACACAAAAGTACTTGGTGTATACCAAATTCTTTCTGTAACTTAATAAATAAAAATATAATTTCAATCTGTGAAAAAGGGGTCTTCAGCCTCCAAAAAATCAGGAACCCTGACCAGTTGATGTTTACTTCTTTCATACATCCATACACACTGAGGGAAGGCCTACAGTACTACGGGCCTTGAGTAGGCTCGTGGAACCAGAACATGAACTGGACACAGACCCCGCCCGCTAGGGACTCTAATCTGCTCTGGTGGACTATCAGGCCCCTGAACGTGAGTCTTTACCTGCAAATCCTATAATTTAAGATTAAAAAATCTCTCAGCATACTCCATTTCTTTCTCCCTTTACTCCAAAGGCCAAGACAGAACCTTCATTCCCCAGATCTATAAATGCTGTTTCTTGCGACTAAGGAAGAGTGATCTTATGCTTGCGTTAAATGAAAATAACTCTGCAGTCCTTATTAGCTTGCTATTGGGTAACAAACCTTTCTTGTTGTGATTATTTTTGTTTTCACCCAAGATCTTATTCTACATAATTGTTACTTTTCTGAAGACATGATTTGAACTTCAGAACACTAAGATTACTGTATCATTGAGCATTTTTGCATGAAAGTTCACTGACACACTGCTAAATACTACTTTATTCTTCTCCCTCCAGAGGGGGTGTCATTGGCAAATGAGAACTAGTTGTACTTTCAAAAACTTCAGTACAAGAAATCCAAAATGCTCCTGAGTTACTTCTCTAATTCTGACCTCGGCAGGAAATTTCTGACTAACTTCTGTTTCTCATGTTTCAGTTAAGCCTTCTTCCTTGTGACCACACGGCCTTCAAACAGCAAATCACTCTCTATAATTTACCATGTCCTTAAAAACAATAATATTTATTGTGGCTGCCTAAAATGTAATAACATTTACTCTGCCCCCATGCCAAATGCAACGATAGTTAGTATCTCTATACTATACTGAATAACATGAGATTGTCTCAGAATTCAAGTGTATTCCTTTACCAGTTGAATATGAGTATTTCAATTTTAGAGAAGGGGGATTTAGCCTTTTCTTTCTCTCTCTCTCTCTCCCTCTATCTCTCTCTCTCTCTCTCTCTCTCTCTCTCACACACACACACACACACACACACACACACACACACACACACACACACACACAGACTAGAACCCAGCATTTCAAATGTTTAGGAAGCTTCTGTAATTTCCAGGAGACATTTTTCAAAATTGTGTGTGTAATGTTAGAGTTAAGGAACTCAAATTTAATATCTTCTATTTCCGAATTTAATGGTAACTGTAATTTTTTTAATAAAAGGTTCAGTTTCACTCTATAGATTCAAAAAGAATATTGCAAAATCAGTTGCTGTTTTTGGAACCACCTGATAAACTTGCAGAAATTATCAAAACAACCAGGGTCCTAAAGTTCAAAGAATTTCCTCCTAAAATAACTCATGTGACTTAAAAATACATTCTTCCTAATAATTTGTGGTAGGGATAATTCTGATAAGAAAATCTTACATCTACTATGTGAAGAATTTTTTTGAAAAACAAAAGGACTATTTTAAGGTAAGAACAAATAGTTCCCGGGAAAAACTGTTTCTTTGTGTAGCTATCTTTTCGAAGCTACTTTAGCAATTGCTTTGCAAAGTTGATTGTTACCATCATTCCCGAGAAGGAGTCTGACATTTTATCAATATCACAGCATTTTCAAGGAACATAGGAAATAGAAGTGTGCCCCTTTTGAGGATTTTTATTAACCAGAGAATTACACTGACAATTAACATATCAATAACATAAGCAGATGCTTATCTCACATTAGGTCTAAACTATTCTGAGTGTTTATAAACTGGTGATTCAGAGCAGACATACACATGTTTTCATAATTTACCATTTTAGAAACTATGCACTTTCCCTTCTAATGTTCTAAAAATCTCATGGCAGGATTTTTATTATATGCAAATTAGCAGCATTTGATTAGGTCCTGAGGCAGCTTCACCTGGGTGTTCAGAGGAATAGCAATAGGAAGTGAGGAAGAATATTTCATCACTGAAGTGTGTTTTCCCTTGGGGGACACCACCATTTGATTTTGA
The DNA here is from genome assembly GCF_027409185.1 of Cynocephalus volans. Classification (NCBI taxonomy): domain Eukaryota; kingdom Metazoa; phylum Chordata; class Mammalia; order Dermoptera; family Cynocephalidae; genus Cynocephalus; species Cynocephalus volans. Next base: position 40,354,378 of record NC_084465.1, read on the forward strand.
CATTTATTTGTCCTGTGCTATAAAGGACAAAACTACAATTACACTTTTTTTTTTATTCTGTGCAGTGGGCACTGTGTCAGAAAAAATTAAATCAAAGATAGTGTGTTTGCACAGAAAACAAGCTCCAAAACCAAACTTATTGAACAAATCCCTGGTTAAAATCACTGTGCATTAAAAAATACTATTTGACTAATTCACAATGTTGAGTGTATATAGAAAATATCCATGAGAAACCAACCTGCAGAAATATTTCATCTGTATAGCTGTATAATGTCCTCTTGGTTCTTTGCAGGATAAGAAAATTTCAAATAAAGTTTAATACTTGCTTACTAAGTTGCTGTTTGCCTTATACCATTTTTAGAATCCTGAAACAAAGGTGTTCCCTGATAGTTAATTTGGTTAATACAACAATGAATAAGTATTTGCCAAATATGTTTTATTTCATTTTAAATGTTTTGCAATCTATTTTAAATTTGAAATCTATATCACTTTACTTTTCTCTGTCATGAAATAATTTTTAACCCCATAAATAGTTGCACTCACCTTTTTCACAATTGATCTTGGTCATACTGAAAGCAATTTGAAAATATATTTTATTTGTCCATTTATCAAAATACAAGTGCATTTGCAAATGATTATCCTGAGCAAGAAATACAAGAAAAGAGACTGAGAACAGCCAATGACAGCTATAAAATCTTAAGGATAAATTTAACTTTATTGTCTAATTATCCTTTTGTCTAGCAATTATAAACAATTTGGTGATGAGCCAACAAATTAAAATTTTCCCCAAAATATTCTAAAATTTATATCTTCTCAGATCCATGATTCTCTCTATCTCTTTAACCAAATGAAATAGTCACAAATCACCTTGCTCTTTTGATAGCCAAGTAAAACTAAAATTACCAAAAACCCAAATATCCTAGAATTAATGCATTTCTGTAGATTTGGGGGAAAAGAACCTTTTTCTTTTATGTTTTATACATCCTCATTGTATGGTTTTTCTAAATATTATAAATTTAAATATAAATAATAATAATGAATCTGGCACATAAAAAGTTATGATGTCCACAGTGCCAAAGAGAACACTCAAACAGTAATATGTACTAATAGTGAAAAGTAAAATGAAATAAAACTCTCTCTAATTAAGGCAATCTTAAGTCATGAATGATGTAGCTATCATGAATTATTAAGGATGGTCCCAGTAATTCAACTAAAAATAATCCTCTTCACTATATTCCCCAAAGCCAAGCATTCTAATAATTTAAAGGTTTGAAATCTTTCTTTTACTTTGAAAGGAAGCAAAATTAAATTATCTTTTAAAAGGCCAAATGTTGAAACATAAACTCTTCTTTCTATTCCTAAAAGTATCCCTTGTTTAGTTTTAACTGGAAATATTTGTAACAATTTGAAATCATTCATATGATTAAAAGGAAAGTTTTAGGTAATTCAACAGAAAGCCAGACAGGTCTTTATTTTCTTTATTTGATTTTTTTCCCCCTTCTGATGGAATGAGCCAATCCATCATGCATTTTCTAGAATGGCTCTGAAGAAGGAAATCCAAAGCAAGAGGAATTAAGATAACTGGTCCAGCTGTTTATAAACAGCTGTTTATAACTTGTAAATGAATGTTCAAAGTTTTTTTAGATCAACTCATGCAGCCAAAATACAACCAGCACGCAACTGCTGCTCCACGACAGAGCCAGTCCTTTATTTTCTACAAAAGCATTTGGGGGTGGGGGGGGTTGTTGTTTTTAGGACAACTTGGTTCAACTTACTTCCAAGAGCTGTGTTTAAAGGAGATCGGGAATATGAGGAAGCAAAACCGTGAGAGGTCTAAAGCTGCTGAGGAGACGCTGAAGTCAAGAGCCAGCCAAATCCATGCCACACGTGCTAGCGAATAGGCGTCGTTTGACCTTCATCTCCCTGGGAGACAGTAAAGTTCGTGTGAGGGGAGAAACGTCGCGCACCCCTGCAGGGACTTGGCGCATGCGCCGCAGCCGGAACCAATCCACGGTCCAGGGCCACTCGGAGCCCTTCAGAGCGTCGTGCTTGTGAAGAGAAAACTGATTGTCCTTAAAAATTGTTTTGATGTTATGACTAGAATCCCGGAAATATCTTTATCCTTTGGAAAACTGAAAAATATGGTACGATGGGGTGACGCATGCTGGCAATATAACAAACTAGCCGCATGGGCAAGAAGGAAGCGAAGCCAGCAGCGATACTGTCCAGAAAATGGATTGTGTCCCTTTTCGCGACTCTGCCCTTTCTCACTCGATTTTACCTTTGATCAGATTTGCCACTGGTTTCTCTCTCTCCTCTCTCTCTCTCTCTCTTTTTTTTTTTTTTTTTGTGCCTAAACCTGGGAGGCACTCACTAAATTCGGGTTGAAGACAATTGATAGCACAGAAGTGCCCTTTATCCCTGACCAGGTGCTATTTAATGTGTTTACTTAAGAGTCAGACAATCTCCTTAAGGAAATCGTGCACATTCCATACTAATCCTGATTCAGACCAAGTTAGGCCTGAGCGATACGACCCAGACGTGCAGCGAGCAAAACGACTACATCAGGACCCTGGGTGAACACGAAGCGGATGTCAGCTTCTGACCAAATCCGAGTTAGGGGGACAGGTGTGTACCTGTGTTAGATGCATTCCTAACTACAGCTATAGAACCAAATATTCCATCTGCAGACCCAACTAAGACTTGAGGAAAGAATTAGAAGCATACTCCGTTGAAAGTGTGTAACGTACCAAGAGCCAAGTACATTCTCTTAAAAAGCTTCAAATGATTTATCTTTTTTAAAAATCCAAAAAAAAAAAAATTCTACTTTTCAAGAAAACTATTCTTTTAGGAATTTACAAATTGTTTCACCTATTTTGTTCTCTAGTTCTGTTGTGTCTCAAGAAAATATAATCTATCAATTATAACAAAAAATATGCTATCCAGGCCACTAAAACTTAGAGTAATGATACAATGTTTCCCTTCAGATTAAAAATCCATCACAAAAATGTAAAGGATCTTTTCAAATGAGGAGAATTGTTAATCAAGTTTAAAACATTAAACACGAGTGGCTCTTCCCTCTTTATGTCTTTAATAATAAAAACAGACCAAAGATATCAATTATTGGTTAGCTATGAAAAGCAGTATGATTAAAAGATTGAAAGAATAAGTATTGCAAATGAGGAACTTGTAAACTAAAAAAAGAAAAGTTTTGTACAAGTTTATTAAATATTTGTTGAGCTCCGATAATATAGTAGGCATTGTGAAGCATTTAAATGTGATTCCTGTCCTTTTTTTTTTTTTTTTTTTTTTTTAACTACATTCGTTTTTTGTTAGCAGATCGGGCTGGTTTCCGCAGCTTAGAAAAAAAATTTAAAGCCCATAAATTTCACAAATCCTAAGCAAAATGCATATATTAGTTCTTCAAAGCATATTGATATTTTTTTTTAACCATGGATTTTAGCTTTCATGTGATAAAACTTTTAGTGATTTCCTTAACATGTCTTGTTAAGGCTTAAGTTCCTCATTTACATATTTGATGTCTCTCCGGAGACAGACAAGCTTCAAGTTAATTATCTATGTAGCTGTAAGAACTCTTGTTTCCTGGTTAAGAACTCTTCAAAAGAAAACTAATAGTTATTAAATGTTACACTGAGTCACCATAAGTAATCAGGATACACAATGAGAGGCACTAAACAGACACTTAAATTTAATAAAAACCTCAACTTTTTGCAAGATAAATGAAATATAAATCAATTAAATCTCTTACAGTAATTTTCAGGGAAAACATCCAGCAGAAACCACACAGCTAAAATCTGCTCTAGAAAATGATTAGGCACTGCTGGAGGCTTGATGAAATTATTGTAAAATTCTGAAAATAGACCCAATGAACTCAGATTTGTAATAGAGCTGTAACTAAAGAAATGCCATGTCAAAAGAAATTCTGGCTTCCTCTCCACCGAGTGTGTGTATTAGCACGCACATGTGTGTGTGTGTGTGTGTGTGTGTGTCTGTGCATGTACGTATACATACGCAATTCATAATGTAATATGAATAATATAAAATAAATATAAATAATATAAAAAACATAAACATGCACGAATATACTATGTGCTGTTTGTAGGCCAACATATGCTTTATTTTAAATAATGACAAGATAATATATGTGAGGAGAAATTATAATCGTTAAATCTGAGAGTCTATTAAAGATCAGTTTCATGGAATGATAAGAAAGAGAATAAAAAAGGGCAACCATAAGATAGACTTGAGTTGCAGTTGGGAAATTGGAACCACAGCTATCAGGTGAGTTAATTAATCTGGGTATCGTTCAGTAAATGAAAGTGTGCCATCTATTTCACAAGGGCCCATTGTGTCTTGCATGTGAAACAAATTTACCCTGTTTGATTAAGGATTACTGATTGCCTCCAATTTATTATATGTATCCTATAATTAAGTCACAATGAGTTCGAATGAAATGGGGATGGTCTCCTCCACAAAGAAGACAACAAGCTCATTCTAGGAAGACCTTGGGGGTCATTCAAGAAGCAATTAAATGTTCTCCAGGGTGCATTAAAACGAAAAGAGCTTGATGGGATGAACGGCCTCTCCTTATATTCATCCTTCTCAATATTCTCCTGCTCTTATGGAGACAAATGAAACCATGTCATAAAATAACGGCACTATCAGCAAGGAAAACAATGCTGTCTACTCTTATATATTAAGGAAAATGCTGTTGAAAAAAATAATCCATACTACACAGAAGGTAAAGAGGAGCAGGAGCCAAGGTGATAAGCTATTTCAGAATCCATTTATGGGGGGATGGTAAGGGATCTAAACAAATCAACGGGATCTGGAAGAGTGCATATGATCTTTGAGAATTACAATGTTTTTCTGTATACAAATAGCAATTACCTAGGAAAAAAATGCTTTTTGGCAAGTAAAATGAAAAGAACCAAGGTCAGTGTCTGTGTTGTGCCCACAGATATATTTCTCTATATTTTTATAAATGATTTTATAAGTGGACACTATAAAAGAAATATTTCACCAAACACTGTTAAAAATGGCAGGAAGACTTTATATCGAATAAAGTAAGGGAGTGGGACTGAACTTAACCTTGATGAAATAAAAGGTGCGAAAGTTAAGTACTGGGTTGAGCTAGTGGAAAAGTACTGGAGGACTTTAGAGAGGAGATTTGTGGGTCTGATTAGGCCATCTGTGTTTGCTAATTGGCACTAATGGAAGTTAGATTCCTACCCTCCCAAAGAGACCAGGAGATAGGGACCCTATCTTTCTTGATTAATATATTTCTGGGAGGAGATTTACATTTCCAAGAGCAAAAAAAGAATTTACAACTGGAAGGTTTTTTAAAGTAAATGCTCTTAGAAGAGGGAGGTCAGTCTAAGGTTTAGTCAAGTTTTAGGCTGTCAGTACACTATTCTAAAATTAGTATGTCCTCACACAGAAACGGGAGCATCCCTGCTTGAACTATCCCTTTTATAAATGCGTGTTTTTAGGAAACACGTGTCCTAAAATAAGCCAGTATGAAAAGAGTTAATATGAAAATTTTTATTACTGAAGTAATTAAAATATAATAATTAGAAGATTTGCTTTCACACATTTAAAAAACAGTTAATTTTATTGACACATAAATTGTGAAAATCTTATCAACTAATATGTGACCCAGAAACTACTCACAAAGACTTCTCTGTTTTCAGCTTGTCCCAGAATAAGCATATTTGGACATAGAAACAGCATGTTACTTATAACAGAAGAACAAATTTCAAAAGGAATCAGAAGAGCTCGACCCGAATCTTAGCCACATAAGTTGTTTGTTCCATAAGCTTGGGGCCATTGCTTACCATCTCTGAGCTCTGTTTTCCTTCTCTTTAGAAAAAGACAGAACCTGCCTTGTCTACTTCTCTGTAGATGAGAGAATGATGGAAAAACACATAAAATGTGTAGTCTAAGGTGATACCAGAGACAAAAGGAGAGGTCATGTCAGAATGAGCCTAAAAGCTATATTTAGGAATTTGTTTCCTGAAAAATAATAGAAAGCTATTGGAGGAGTTTTAAGCAAGAAAGTGGCATGATACGATTTTCACTTGAGACAAATTACTCCATTAGCAGTGTGGAGAATGGGTTAGTGCAGCACAACTCAAGAGACAGCATAACATGGAGGTCCCGGGGGCAGATCCAGATGTGGTAGCTACTGAACTTAGACAAAGGAATACAAAATGCTAAGACCAGGGCATATGCAAAATCCTATGTAAATACAGAACGCTAAAGCTAAAGCTTTATTGGTTCAGCAATAAATTGGCCTCTGAGGAGGCTGCTAAACTACCATTGTGGACCTAATAGCAGTAAGATGATCCAGTGAAAAGCAGAGTTGAAGAGACTGGACAGATTCAAGGAATGGTAGAAGGTGAGAAACATTAGGACACGATGCAGAATTATATCAAGGTAAGAGAAGTGGAAGGGTTTTGCTGAGTGGATTCAGACTTGCAGGTGACTGCATTAGCCTCAGACAAGAGGAACACCTCTTTTTTTACAAGAGGAAAGAAAAGCTTGGGGGTAGGGGCGAGGATTCCTGTGGCATGCTGAAGGGTTCCCACGGCGCATGGTGAATCTTTTACGAAGGCAACTGCAGCACAAGTGGACGCTATTTCAGAAAAAAAGGAGAAGACAGAAATGTCAGTGCTGCTCGTAAGCCAAGGAAGGTGAGAGCTTAGAAATGTCTTTTGGAATGAGCAACACATCTTTGTGAAAGAGCAGATTCACATGGTGGTAGGTGTGAAAGGGGGAGAGTCTGGCCAGGGAAGTATATAAAGCATGCAGCGAGTATGGACGACCCTCCAAAGAATCTGCCAGTGAGAGAAGGAAGAGTGTGGGGGCCATAGGCAGAGAGGAGCACAGGGTTGAGGGGAACATTTACAGATAGAAGAACTAATGACAACTAAGTGAGGAAGTCGAACATACACGAAAGACTATAGTCATTAGAACAGCAGCACCATGTAAAAGGATGAGACTCAGCGCAATGGGAGGGATCATCCTCAAGTAGAAAGGGTGACTTGTCTGATGTAACAGAGGAGAAGAGGAAATGATCGTTGTTTGTGCAGTTGAGCTTGCAGTGAAGGGGAAGTAAGAGAGTTTCTACTCTTTTTTTTTTTTTTTCCCCTGTGAGCCTGGAGGCAAAGTCACCTGCTGAAAATGAGAATTTACAGTGGGGTCAGGGGGTGGGGGCAGAAGTCAGAGGCTAATGAAGAAAATTTGAGATAGGCATCATAGGAAGCAGAGGGGAAGCTAAACAAGGGCGACAGAAGAAATGTCAGGCAACATTGATGACCAATTGAAGTAAGAAATCATGAATTTATGGTGGCAATAGTCTATGCACTCATATGTATGTGTGTGTGTGTGTGTGTGTGTGTGTGTGCGTTTCTAAAAGTTCATCATTGATGTGTTGTTATGAGGAAAGCACATAGCTGGATTGATCCAAGATTGGAATTTTACCTGGTGGATGAGACAGAAGACCAATGGCTTAAGGGTTCTGAGGTTATAGACAGAGCATGGTCAAAATAATAGACTGTGGCATTCGATCAGAATAAGGAAGGAAGGAAAGGCAGGCTTATTATATATGGGAATGTAGGCTTATATGTGAGTCTTATACATGAGAATGAAGTAGCACAGTAAAAAGATGGGCTATCCATAACAGAATAAAGGTCATTCGATGAAGAGTGTTAGTAATTTGATGGAGAGTTAGAAAGAGAACATTTGAATCACAGCAGTGAATGTTTCAATGTGTTAGTCCAGAGGAGGAACCATTCCAAGGGATTCCAACGTCCAGAGTATAGTCACAGAGGTACCTGAAATAAACTGGGCATAAAAGTCACTGGAAGAAAGGCAAGGAGGAAATGTGCTAAAATATACTAAACATCAATGTGAAAATTTAAGTCATTCTGGATGATGGAAGGAGTTGGATTGAAATGGAAAACAGTAAATCAGGTCTACACATATGACTGACTTGTAGTCTATAAATTGGCAGAAGCAAGTAAAGAGCTTCAAAGGACTGAGGGTTTTGATTTGTCTGGGGGAAAAAATGATCTGGACGGGACAAAAGGAAGTGAACAGGATGCTTATCCCACCTTAAGGAATTTGGAGTGGAGAGAATGAGTAATCTCACTCAAATTGTCCGCCATGGGAACTCTACCTGTAGGGACTGCTAGTTCTCTAGGAAGATCAGAACAGAAAGAAAACATTTCACGAAGGTTTTAAGGATGCAGGAGTAGCAGGATTCAGGTGGCACAGTGAGATGTTCAGAAGGACAAGTGCAGTGAAAAGGGGAGCCAGGCAAGGTGAAGCACAGAGCAGTATAGAGATAAAGGTACAAGGGACAGAGTGAAGGGCTTCAATTTAAGAGTACCCAGTGACTGCAGGATGCAAGGGATAGTGGGCTTATTTGTCCCCCAGATCTTCTGTTACAATCCCCATGGATGGGTTGACAGTAGGCTAATCCTAAAGGCATTCAGATCATTTCCAGTAGAAAGGAAAGCAGAAAGCAAGTAGTCAGAGAAATGAACTAGATTTCTAGAAAAAGATGATGACAGGGGATCAAAAAGAGATTTATGAGTTTACAGTTGTATTTAGGAGTACCCCTGATTGTCATCTTTATGCACCTTTTGCTTATTCTTTTGGGGGGCTCAAATAATAAACAGAATGACTCTCTGATGTGTATTTTTAAAAATCAGTCTTTTTCCAGTTAGATCTAAAATAGATGACAAGAAATATCCACTCATCTGACCTGGTCACAAGCTCTTGTCTTCAATAACATCCTCTCACTATTGGCAATCTCTTACATGAACTCATTCATTCCAGTCACTCTGATCTGTCCCCTATTTCCAGAACATATTATTCACTTTTGTACCTCTCTTTCTTTGTTCCTTGTCTAGAATATTCTTTATTGTCTCTCTATTCGTCCAAGCCCTACCTACCTTCAGGGTCTGTCTCTAGCACCTGGTCATCCACAAACCCTTCTCTGAGGACCAGCCCTTAGAGATTTTTTTAACTCCTATAAATGTAATGATTTACACAGATAAATGTAATGCTCTACACAGATGCTCTCTTGTCTTGTTATTTTACCTTTAAATGTATATGTCCTCTTTCTCCAAACAGACTGTAAGTCCCTCAAGGGCAGGAACCTTATCTTATGCCAATTTGCATCCTTAGTTTACAGCCTGGTGCTCTCCCATAGCAGGACTGACTGTCGTGAGAAAATCTGTGCAAGTGAATTTGACCGGAATGAATGCCTTAACGAAAGGAGTGCCTCTCCAGGAGGAATATCGGAATTCCTAACAAGCTCGTGAAATATTTATGAACAGAATGGCCTTTTTATACCCCTTAAGTTATACAAATTAATTACAAGGCTAGCCCTGGCAGGAGGGGGGATTATTTTAAAATGTACATTTAAATATAAGAATAGTTATAAGATATTCTGAAACTTAAACTTTAGAAGAGTCTTGCTAATGGTAACCTTATTGAGATAATATCCAAACAAGTATTGGAGGATTTTCTTGAGTGATGCTATTAATAATTACTAAGTTAATGAAATCTGAAGAATCAATCCTAATAACAGCATAAAGGTTGCTTTTCATCCTGGCATGTCTTTTGAACAGCTGCCTCACATCTGAGCACACGTCAGTGCTTACAAAAGGAAAAAAAAAAAAAGATAAAGAAAGAAAGAGGTCATCTGCCTGAGCCAGTCTGGACATGAGCACTCTGTGCTGAGAAGCTTCAGAGCTCCCTCCTCACAGCTGGAAAGTGACTATGGATTGAGGGGCAATCACACATCAACCTTTGGTGGCTCAAATGTTGCTCCATCAGTACCCCCATGCCTCTCCCTGGGCTCTGCTTACTTAGCTCTGGCTCTATCAGGAATGGAAGATGCATAAAAGAATCAAACTTCACAGAAGACAGTGGTCCAATCAACTTGGGAAGTTTTCCATATATGAAGATACTTCAAAAATCTCATGAAAAAATAGAATTAAAAGATAATACAAATCTTTCCATGAACTTTCTAATGTACCCTCGCATATATACATTCCTTATACTTTTCTGCAGGGCTTAGGCTAATTCCCCCATAAACGCTCTTTCCAGACTTCACTTCCAAGGTGAGATGTAGAATCAAAAAATAAAATACAAAATTAAAATTAAAGAAATTTAGCAATGAATTAATATCTAAATTTGGGAAATAGGTTGTTTCCTCTGGGACTGTATCCTCTGAGTTTTTTGACACAAATTTCAGGCAATAGAAAATAAAAGGAGACTAATAGAGCTCAATTTATAAATTAGGTTAATTTAAGAAGTGGAAGAGACAACAAATGCCCAAAAAATCAAAATGTAGAGCAAAAAAATATGCTCAGAGTTTTTGCGAAGCCACAACTTTAAAGCTGCAACAACTCCAAAATGTTTAGTTAATGTTACTAAAATGTTACTCACTGAAAGGCATGAAATGAAAGGGGGCTAGAAAGAAATGGAAAATGTGTGAAAACAAAAATGCTATTCACACAACAGAAAATTCACTTAAACTCTTGCTACATAATGAGATTTCTATTATCCAAGCAAAAATGAATATTTACCTCTCTACCTGTTTGAATGCACTAAATACCAACTTCTGCCACCTGGGTCCTGGCACAGGAGTAGACCAAAAATTATGAACACTTATAATTTTTTTCTTCCTATTTAAATAAAGTTCAGAATTTTTTAAACAGTCTCTCTCATATTTCAGTTTTTTAACCTAAACTCAAGTTAAACATAAAAAAACGTGTTCACTCCCAGGATGTGCTTTCTGGCCAAATGCTGAACTTGGTTTACCACATCACAGAGGTATTCAGACCACCTACTCTGAGGAAAGGATGCAGTAGTCTCTGAAGTTCAATAAAAAAATGTTTTCATGTGGAAAATTAGTGCAGCAAATGTAAAGCTAACAAAAGCAACTGTAAGTAAAAATCTCTGTGACTTTCAAATAAGGAGGAATTTCTTAATCAAAACCCAAAAAGGTTGATAAACTAAATCAAAATATAGGATTTCTACTTATCAAAGTTACCATAGTTACCAAATGGTTGACAGAACAGGAAGACTTTTCAGAAAATTAGTGAGGGATTAATATTTACCCTCTTACAAAAAGTCAAGAAAGAGACAAGAAACCTGATAGAAGAAAAAATGAGCAAAGACGGGTAACTTAGAAAGTTGGGTAACACCAACAGTAAGCCAAAATGTGGACATAAAACTAGTACAGTCATTTTGGAGAACAATCTGGCAGTATGTAATGAAAATCAGAGAGGTGTATCCAATGAACCAACGATCCGTCTCCAGGCCATATCCCCAGAGAATCTCTCACACAATTGCTTAAGGAGACATAAGTAAAATGGTGAATGCATACCATAAAATATTACACCTTGCTTAGAAGCCATTAATTAGAAATGCAAATAGTAAACACAGGTAGATCTGAAAAGCATAGTATTAAGAAAAAGAAAAAGGGAAACAATACAAGATTTAAAGCATTATACCATTTGTACAAGTTAAAAATGCATAAATACATAAAATAGAGTGCATAAAAGAGAAAAAGGGAAATTTATGGGGTCAAACAGGTGGCTTTAAAAAATTCCAGGACCTGAAGATGAAAATTATAGTTAAGGTTAAGCTCCATTTAATCTTAAAACAATATAGTAGTTACTATATTGAATAACCTTCCCTACTTTATAACTCAGTGTGGAGAGGTAAACTATATTAGCTCATAGAGCAAGCACATTCTTTCTCAAAAGAAAGAGCCACAGCTCTGAAAATCAGGATTTCTTGGGTCCAATCCTTCTCAATTTTGCTGCAGGAAAACAAAAAATAGAGGTGATCTGAGTCAGGGACAAGATACTGAGGGCTGGACAGAAGCTTCACCGCAGCTTCATGCCAAAATGTATTATTCTGAAAATTTGGGGATAATGATAGTAAAACTTACTAACTACCCATCATAAATAAGGTATTTTAAAGAGGAGTTACATCACTTTATCTCTGAAAGAGAAAGGCTTTTCACATCCAGTGGCTAGTTACATAACAAAATTTTGTTAGAATTTATTTAAATTGTATTAAAATAAGCCAACATTGTCTATATTATAAACAGGCATGCCATGCAATACAAAGGCCAAAATGCAATAAAGAAAATTAAATACATAGATGTGTAAGACAGCACATAAGGAGAAAGCATTTAAATAAGTGCAACATAATCCTGTGGCACATATGATGTTGACTTAAATGCACTGAAACTCCTACAAATCAATAGACTACATAGAAATAAAGCTGCTTTTATGATTCTATCCCATATTTTATGTACATAAATTCCAAAGAGGTACTTGAGTTTAAGAAAGAAGTTTGAAGCAGTTTCAAATTCATTCATATAAAGTGAGGTAAAAGTTTCTACACATTTGGAAAATAAGAAGTTCAATAAAATTTAATAAGAAATTTCCCTTGAACATTGGTGCTTAACGTAAATTAAATTAAATTTTTAATTATAAGAGGAAGACACGGTAGAAGAAGATGTCATTATAGATTCTGAAGAGGATTCGAGATATTTCAAAGGTTGATGCCACGGCTTCCTGATATTGTCTAATTTCACTTTTTTTACTAAAAAGTTAAATTTTATTTTATTTAATGAAGACATATCATTAACTCTATTCTTATACTTGCTTGACTTGACCAAGATCATATGGGATTCCCAACTAGCAAAGGGAAGAGTGAATAAAAGTAAGAGAGATAAGTTTTTTCTGTATCAATAAGTGAGGAAAATCCAAAGAAAAAAAAATGGAGAGATTGAAAGTGGTTAAGAAGAAGTGGAATATAGAATTTTAGAAAGCAGGTGTCTGAGTTAAATAGCCCTGAGTCAAATCCAGCCTCCCTCCCTTGCTTACTGGTGGTTAGAACTTGGACAAGTTACTTAACCCCAAGTGCCCAGTCCTTTGTCCTTTTTTGTAGTGTTTTGTTTTGTTTTGTTTTGTTTTTAATAGTGAGCACAGGTCATTGTTACGTTACATAGACATACTTATTTTAAAATAAATTTTTCCTTTAAAATAAATTAGAAACAAAGAACAGGTAATCAGTAATTGGAAAGCAATTAGACCTCAAGTATATTGTAAAATATTTGATCAGCATGAAGAATTAACTTAGAGGAGAGGTCTTTTGGAAACTAGATTGTAATTAGTGTGGTTCTTTCATTGGACACAATTTTTGCATGGGGAAGGAAAAACATGGTTGAGCAGTTTGCACATTGCCCAGAGACTCTCAGCCAAAACAACAGATTCCCCTGACCAAATTGTACATATTCCTTGAGGGAGCTCCATTCTCTAATTCATTCATAGATATCATAGAGTGCGAGATATGTGGTGTAATATATAGTGCAGTGGTCCTGTTTCCCACCTCAATTCCGGAAGAGAGTTTTTAAAATCCTCCTTTGTTCTTAAAGAGCTAGTAACCATTTACCCAGAAACTGGTCTCCCTTGCAAAAGAGCAGAGATTAAATCCAAGGATGTGAATAGACTTCTTGCCTACTGTAGTTACTGTAAAAAAAATAATAAATAAATAAAAATGACGTGAGTTTGCCTAGGCTCACGGATGCCTCAACACATCATATCTGGACCACCTTTGCCTCAGTTTCACTGTTGTCAGCAAGTAATTAAACTGTACCTGAGGCTCTTACTCTGCTGCAGGTACAGCGATCTCCTTCACCTGTTGTAAAATGCTACTCTGACAATGAGCTAATCCAAAGCAAGATTACCCTCCCCACCCCACCTGCCATGAGTTATTCCCATAAGCTTTGGTAATGATTTTGTTTGAGAGCTGGTACAACTTGTCAAGTGATTTTATAACATTCTCCTCTTGATATTTTAAATACTTGGACTTAGATTAGATGTGAACTCTGAATCCAGCCTCCTTTTGATCAAAACAATGACTCCAAGCTCAGCAGCCTTTTGAATCAACCTAAAATAAAGTTTCACTCTTTCCTATATAGATGTAGAACTGTGTATATTTATGTCATCATATTTAGATATCCCTACCAATGTGTAATCATGTAATTATTTTAAAGATAATATTTAATCAATCCAAATATCCCATTTTCTCACAGCTTTAGATAATATGTTGGCATTACATTTTCTATTTTCTTTTTTTTTCTTTCTCGTGAAAGTTTCCAGTCATTAAGAACTTATTTTGCCCTAACTGGTTCTTCTCAGGTATGGTCACAGTATGAAATGCACTACAGATGATTAAATAATGCATAGCACAATGATGAATAGAAGTGAATGCTTTGAACCCAGAAAAACCTATGTACATAATACACATGTATTATTTGTATTATGTATTATGTATTATTTGTATTATGTACAATGTATTATTTAATTGACATAAATAAGCAAGTTAGCTAACCTTTGCAAGCTTTAGTTTCCTTGTCTGCAAAATGGAAGATATAAACCCTAGGGCCTGTCAGACAAACACTTTGAAACAGGCTTTGGCATGGTTTGTAGCTGTTTTGCCACTAGAAGCAAATATCTGACGAAGGGCAAAGATGGCTACAAAGAGTAGAGGCAGAAGTGGGAACAGTGTTAGAATCAAAAATTGCTTTTAATTCTCAATAATTTGGAGAATAGGTCATTCAATAAATTGGTTTTTAGAAAATTAGCTTTTGGCAAATTGGCTTTCAACAAAAGAGTTGTCAGCTAATTGACTTTCTGTGAATTATTTTGTGTAAATTGGTTCTGTTTCCTCTCTAAAGTAATGTTTGAAATCAGTAAACATTTCTTCTCACAGAAGGAATAATCAGTAGCCTCAAGAAGGTTGAGACAAAAATAACACATGTCAATAGTGATACTCTCTAGAGCTATCACAAAAAAAGCAAGAAGTATACACGTTTCCTTTGATTATCAGCAGCAAATTTTGAGGGAAATGTTCTTTCCTCCATGCCAGACTACTTGGCCTTAATGGAAAAGTATACCACCTGAATATCCCTTTGCCCCACATTAGCAGCATAAAACTTTACCACCTGGAGATTCCTTACGCCCTGGACAAAATAGCATATGCTCCATGACATAAGTAAGCTGAGTCATAGCATGAACATTCTGTATATTTAGGCCACTCTCTTATTAATACTAACTCCTACCATCGAATGAATCATGTTACTCTCTATAGCAATTATTAAGATGATCAAAATAAATTATTTCTTCCATTTCTCCACAATAGAAATAGCCAGTCTATGTCCATGTTTTTTTTCATTCAAATGTTTTGCTTTTGTTATTTCCCAAACTGGCTACTTTAAGCAATTAATCAATTTCTGAGGTTAAAGTATTGGGAGAAAGTTTCAGGGAGAAAAATCGATCTTCAGATAAGCAAATATACAGTTTCTATTCTAGCAACATTTGTTTTTGCTTTCTGAAAAGATGTTAGAGATTTTTTTTTTTCCTTGTCAGCCAGCAAAATTTCTCTTCCTGGCCCTTCTTCTAGTCCTAGACCCTTTCCCATGTCTTTGGGACTGACCCCCAGCAGTTACTGTTCCAAGACACAAGACCATGACATAAACAAACCAACAGTCCCATCCTAGAATAAGTAAATGGATGGTGACTACATATAGATTACAACCAAGCAGAATCTGGTTAAGTTAGGTGTCTGCAGAGATGGGAGATGGGAAACTAACAGAACAAGATTAGACCAGGTAGTAGTGGGTCCCTGGTTCCAGTTGTATGGGCCAAGAGAAGACATCCTCTTCAACCCCCTCAAGGTTCTCTGAAAAAATCACCTAAAAAACACAAATTAATATAAAGAAAAGGCATAACAAATTTTATTTGATTATAGTTGTATGTGACATGGGAGCCTTCAGAATGAAGACCCAAAGATATAGGGGAAACTGTCCATATTTATGCTTAAGTTCCATGAAACAGGGAAAGCCATGTAGACATGATTAGAAAAGAAAAGCATGGTCTAATGCTAATAGACTGGGTGGGGAAACCCAGCAAGTCCTATCTGTCCAGATTCTTCTTGGCCTTTCTGTGTGTAGCATTCATTCCTCCAGGGTATGGGGCACGACTCTTTCTGGAAGGGGGTCTTATGACCTATCACCAGACAAGGTAGGTCAGAGAATTTCTTTGTGGCCAGCTCCAAGACAGAAAAGTAAGCTGGCTTTAGGGAAAGAGATTCTGGTTTTTATGACCCGCCTTGAGGAAGAGGGATTCTAGTTTCTGTGGCTTGCCTCAGAGGAGAATGAAGCTGAGAGACAGAAGGGCAGGAGAAGATCAGAAGAAGGAAAAGTTTGCTATTGAGGCTGCTTCTGAGACCTTCACTTTGGGGTGTTGCTTTCTGAGCCCCAACACAGTCCTTACTGAATATTCTTCATTGAAAGAACAACTACTCCAGTATCCTTCCCAGCTTCATAAGCCAATCAGTTCCATCTTTCTTAATCTGGTTAAAGCTGAATGTTTGTAAACTGCAGTAAAAAGAGGCCTGAGTGATATGTACTATCTTAATCTAAGAGATCAGAGATCGCCCTCCCTCCCTCCCCACCAAGAGCTGGTAGAAACCTGGTCACAGCAAAACCCCCATCTACCATGGGGCAGAGCGCGAAGGAAGCAGCTTCATCGGATGGTAGGGCCTCCAAAAAGACAGAAAGTTGATACAAAGTGTCAAACCCGATGGTCTGGAAGTGATCAGAAATGACTGTATTACATGGCTATACAAATACTTTGTCAAGATTTTTAGCTGATCAGCCTTTGATGGAAGCCAAAAAAAAATTATTCCCCCTCACTGAGGCTAAATCCATTCCCTCTCTGTGAGGTGATAGCAAGGAATGTTATGTATATGGCCACCTCACTGTGGGATAGAAATAAAGGGTATTCTCACATGGGTTAAAAATACAAAACATGCACCCTCTTTTACGTACATGCACCTTTGTATGACTACAGAAAGCAGGGGTGAGATCGTTAAATGGTTCTCCTGCGGAGGCCTCAAGCCAACGGCCTGTTTCTGTGGGAAGGTGAGGTCTCTCCTGAGGAGTCAGTGTGTCAATCGATCACTCAGAGAAGAGGTAAATCTTTAGACAAGAAATGTAAAAGCACAAAAAGGCAACTTTATTTCTGCCTCTAGATCTTTCTATTGTTGTAAAGGTGTTTCCAAGGGGCAGTGGTCAAATATGTCTTCTGTCGTTTAAGAACAGTTACATGTAGACCCAGAAAAGAACTGTGAGATCCCTGTAGTAAAATACAAGCTGAAATTACGCTCTGTTCCATAAACCAGATAATCTAGCTCATGCTACTTTTCTAAATTTATTTTCATTTAGTTCCCCTTTAAAAAGTCCTGTCTGAATGCCTGACTTCAACTGCACTGCAGTTTGTAAAAGTAAGGACTACATGTCCACAGCTGGATCAAAATGGAGTAGCCAGAACAACACTACATCCACTTTTCAGGACAAAATTAGCAGCAGGGTTAGCGTTATGAGTACAGTAGGGGAAAATACTACACCAAAAGAAGACTATAAAATCCACCTGCCCCTATTCAACAACTGATTCGACTTCCTTATACCAGTGTTGGAAAATCTTGGTTTTCTTTTATATAGAAAATGTCTGACTATTTATTCTTGAGACACAATACCATGAAAGTTTACAATTACAGAAAGTTTCTTAAACAGAAATATAGACCACTATAATTCAATATATTTTCAGTTTATTTGGGTATATACAGTGACATTATTTAAGAAACAATTCCACTACTATTTGTTAGTCTATAAATAAAACTAAGAAAAATAATGGCTAAAATTTTGTTTTAAACATTATAGTTATTTTAAATATTACAATATAACAAATAAAAAGCTTTTTAATGAGTTCATCATGTTTGGGTTATGTTAAATGTTAGTCTTCAATTATATGATTAGAATAAAAAATCAAGTTTCAATGCAGTTACTCCATTATTATAAATGAGAGCTAGAGTTACCACTGGCTTTGGTTAAAGTATCTTCAAAAAATAATCTCTTAATGCATTATAAATTACTGTAAATTCCTCTATAATTAATACTTGGGGGATGCAAAATTATATGTATTTATTATATTCAAGTAAATTATGGTATATTATATATAAATTCCCCTTTTTGTTATTGTTTTTGAAAGGGAAGAAAAAACAGCTTCAGTCTTGCTACACCGGGTTTTTAGCTCTACCTGCTAAGCAAACATGCACAGATTTTTTTTAAAAAATGAAATGAAAACAAAATAAGCACTTTCTGGTCTAATGAGCTATTTCCATCAAAATAAATTCCCCAAATGAAAGTATTACATGGCTCATGCTAAGCATAACAATAATGTTTTATGTATTTTCAGAGTCATTGCAATAGCTCAGTAATATATGAACTTTGAGAGCCAAGCATACAGCTGCAGTGAATGTTCTAACAACTGTATTCTTCACTTCTAATCAGAGCAGCACCCAGGAGCCCTCAAAACAAGCAATGTGAATAAAGCCTTGAGGGGAACGCAGCTCAGCAACACTGAGCATCTCCCACTGTTCCAAACAACAGCCAATTCCAGTGGGTTGGGTTTTATTATCTATTATATAATGTCTCAAGTTAGTTATTTCAGTAAGATAGGAAGCTCTTCAGGTGGATTTTGTTTAGGTTATTCACAAAATACCCTTCCTAAATCATAAAATGTCATCACAAAGTCAGGAAAAGATGGAGTTCAATAATGTAGCAGTGTTTACCTGATTGACTACTTGGCTCTGCCTGTCACCCAATGGTGTTGTAAGGATCCAATGAGACAATATATATTCAAACACTTCATAAATATTTCAGAAACATGGTCCAAACCACGGCCAGTTAGACATCAGGATAGTGTCACTGGGATGAGTAGTCACTGGAAGGACACACAAGAGCTTCCGGGATGCTCATAACATTTTATTTATTAATCCTGATGCTGATTACATAGGTGTGTTTCGTTTGAGAAAATTCAATGAGGTGTTCACAAATATATGCACATTTTATGTTTGTTACTTTTCAATAAAAACTTTTTTTTAAAACAAGATTACTGGCATGAGATGATGTTCTGTCAAACTCAAATGCCTAGAGAGACTAGTAGGCATGTAAATTAACATGAAGGATGGATGAGCAAATGTCCTATCTAGAGGGGCACTGTTGCTCAGCTCCATTGTTCGTGGTGGTGTAGGACTCATGGGCCCCGTGCTGCCAAACTTTTAAGAAAAGACCTAAATTTACTTTTTGCTCTCTGAGCACTTAGGGGCAAGGAAGCTGATACTCTTGACCTCAGTGTTCCCAACACTAAGAATCAGCTACTGGTGCAAACCATTAAGTCTGAAATGGCAAAAAGGGGGAGTCATAGGCAATACTCCCCACTGATCAGTGACACAGCCCATGAATTTCCTGGAGAATATCTGACCAATCTCTGACAATTTTTCCGCCAATATTATGATAAATGGAAAGCCTTCGGACCTGGCTTACAGGCTAACATTAGACAAGAAAATGCGACAAGTTACACTAGATGACACCCCATCTTATGCACAAAGAGGTGCATTTTTAATTTACTTTTCTTCTGAATCTCATAACATTTGAAAATATGCTAATAGATATTGCACAAAGGAATATTGTGAAGTGTGACATCATTGTCTCAATAGTCCCTTCATTCTAATAGGACATTAATTTGATGTTTGAGATGAAGAGGACATGATTGAGAAACAAAGGAAAGAAGGGAAAGAGAAAAAAATATAGAAAAGAAAAAAGCTGACTCTAATAAAAGTATACTCAGAGCTTAGTTACGGCAAAGGGTAATAGTAATTGCTAAGCCCTCATTACATTGAGACCTTGGGAGCATGCTTGAAGAAACTAGTAGACCAGATATTTGTCCACCCTTGTGGAGATAAGGAAGAGATACAGTACCCGCTCCCCTTATCCGTGAGGAATATGTTGCAAGACTCCCAGTGGATGCCTGAAGTTTCAGATAGTATCAATCTCTTTACACACTATCATTTTTCCTATACATACATACATAACTATGATAAAGTTTAATTTATAAATTAGGCACAGTAAGATATTAACAACAATAACTAATAATAAAATAGAACAATTATAACAATATTATAATACAAGTTATGTAAATGTGGACTCTCTTTGTCAAAATATCTTATGTATGGTACTCACCTATTTTTGGAACATGGTTGACTGTGAGTAATAAAACTGCAGAAAGCAAAAATCATGGATAAGAGGGGACTACTGTATTTTCTGTAGTTGATGTCAGAGTCCCACCCTTTCCTGCTGTACCCCACCCAGGCCCTCTGTATGCTTTGCTCAAGATAATGGCACTTTCTGAACTCAGTGCCAATTTTTGGTTAAATTAGTTTTCCATAAAACCATTTGGTAGCAACCAGTAATTTCAGTGTTTTATTTAGGTATGAGAGTTTTAACTTTTAAACTATTAAAACAATCCTTTGAAGATAAGCCTAAATAGAAAAAAGAAACACATGAAAGCCAAATAAAATAAATCTACTTTGTCGATCTTAATTACTATACTCTTTGAGAAAATGCAAACATTCCAGGCTCCCTTCTTGAGTTATACATTTTTCCTTTCTCCTACCTTAATAAACTGGGAAATGGTTAAAGAGGACCATGGAGAAGCCATGCAAGTCACCTTCTTTCCCTACTTTTAAGATTAAAGTAGCCCTCTGTATATTTTACAAATGTATAATTACTTTTGAATAAAATTACATTGAATATTTATGTTAATAACAGCTATTAATATTTATGGCATCTTCCAAATCCAAGCTACCATGCTACCCTAATAAGATGTTTCATTTATGACAAAACCTCTCCTTATGTTCTGTTTCACCTCTAACAAAAAAAAATTTTAAATAAATTTATTTGAATTTGTATGTATTTTTAAACCACAAGTACTAAATGGTAAAGAGTTGAACACAGAAGAAATTAGGCACATTGCCACAAACTTTTGATGTATAGCCTCTTTTGTTTCAGCCAAAGTGTACTTGTAAAATAAAGGAACGGGAAGTATCTGACAGGCACAGTTTTGCTGTTTCCTGAGGGAAGCTGACTTGCTGATGATTCTATGCAGCAGCATTTCTTTCCCTCTCAAATAGAGGATTTCCTGAGGGAAGGGTGGATGAAAGTTCTTCCCATGCTGTAGAAACAGTAAAAGAAGGCTGTGTCAGCCACTGGAGCTGGTGCAAACACCAAGTGAGTATTTGGCCATAAGTGATGCAAAGTCATTAAGTGAGTGAAGGAGAAGGATCAACCATGGGATCCCGTATGAAAGAAAGCAGGACAAATAGTTTTAAGTGAAAAAAAAGACAACTAAAAATGATGAAACATGAGTGCTGTGGATTGATTAAACAGTGTCCCCCAAAGTTCATATATTCGAAGCTTAATTCCCACTCTGACTGTTGAGGGGAGGAAATCCTATTATGATAATTGAAAGTTGGAGTCTTGAAGAAGTGATTAGATTGTAGGACCATGCCATCGTGAATGGATTAATGATGGTGGTCAGGGACATCGTTCTGAGGACTTTAAAAAAAGAGCACATGAGAGGTTAGTCTCTTTCTGCTCCATCTTATTCACTATGTGTGATACCCTGAGTTGCTGTAGTCACCACCAGGACAAGACCCTCACCAGATGTGTTCCCTGGACTTTGGACTTCCCAGCCTCTGAAACTGTAAGCAATAAATTTTGTTTTCTTGTAAATTACCCAGTTTCAGATATTTTACTAAAAGCAAAAGAAATGGACTAATGCAATGAGTGTACAGACATTTGTAGTTAAGACAATAAACCCTGCTAATGATAAGCAAATATTGGTTACTGCTGAAGAAAGTCTGTAAACCTCTGACTCATGCAAAGCAATGCATACTGAACCATTCCCAAGAGAAGCAGCAGCTAAATTAGAAGAAGCAACAAAGATAGCAAAGAGCACTTTAGAAGATGACCAACCACAAACAAAAGGAGGTTGGAGGCAGACTTGGACACATACAGAGCAAAGCTGTTAAAACCTAATAAACTCCCTGCTGAAAAGATACTGATTTTTTTTTTTAAATCACTTTTACATTTACTAAATATAATCTTCCTATTTCCAAAAAGAATTTGGTGTTACTAAAATTCAACACGAACTTACAAATTTCACCACATTTATTTGTAATTTTTTGTATATTTTAAATTGAGCTGAAAAACCTGGTTAAAATTTTTGTCCATATTGAAATACTTGTTGATAATTTATTTCTGTTTAAAGTCTTGGAAACTGTTTGAATGTGATGTACCTATATTCAGCAGACTCATTGAGTATTATTCCAGTTGAGACAGGGTTAAACAAAGATAGCGTGGTCATGTGCAATAGGTATAGACGACAGCATCAAGAATTCCAGCTAAATGTCTGGTCTCAGTCAATAACAAGTTGTGTGAAAATGAACAGGTCACTATTGCTGAGACCTTGTTTCCTCACTATTAAACAAGATAGAGGAATGTTACCTGCAGTGCCTGTCTCAGTTGTCTTGATTTTTGAATCAAGTAAGAAAATATACTATAAAGTATAAAGTGCTATACAAAAGTTATTAGTGCCCATTGATACAAATATGTAATTAGTGCCAGTTTTCCTGGATCCCCATTCTAACTCAACCACTGGCTGTGTAGTTTATTGGACACATATTGTTAACAGACCTTATTCTATGCCACTTACATATACAGGTATTAGCTTATTTAATTTTTTTCCATTGATTTTCTGAGATAGATCCTATCACTATTTACCCTGTTCAGAGAGAAAAATAAACAGAGAAACATTAGATAACTTGACTACATCTAGTAGTTAATAGGACCAGGAAACAGTCTAGCCCCAGATCTGTCTTAGTTAACCACTAGAATATGCTGCTTATAATATTATAAATGTTCAATGAATGCTTACATAATATTGTTATTATAAATTTGTTATTAAATAAAGTTTGAAACCCTGTTACTTCCAGTATCATATCAACAATCTATAGAACATAACCCTTTTCCTAGTGTCATTATTTTATTATACTCAGCTTTGATAAGAAATTATATTTTATTTTGTTAACAGGACAGAATCAAGACTTAACTTTCATTAGATGTCAGAAAGTAGTGAAAAGTAAATCAGGTGCTACTCCAATAGGAGCTAACTTCACAGGCTTGCTAGGTAGAGAGATTTGTAAACAAATAATTATAACACAGTAAAATTCTTATTATAACAGAAATGGGCAATGAGAATACTGAAGGAAAAGCAGGTATGTATAGCCCAATGGGTGTGGTTAGGGAAGACTTGGCAGAGGATACTGCACCTGGGCTGGGCTCTAAAAGAGACAAAACTTGAAAGATGCAGGGAGGTGAGAAGGATGTATCAGGCAGAGAGGATTGCATGAACAATAGTATGGAAGCATAAAGCTAGATGGTGTTGGAAAATAGTAGTAGACAGCAGGAAGAAGTTTTCCATGGGTCTCCATTTTCTGCATATCTTGCAAGTTAATAGGGTTTGAGCAAGCTTCACAGAGGTGAAGGGAAGCTAATGTGACATTGTCGGTGAGGTCGTTTGGGCCAACTCAATGTTTTTGTTGCTTCTACATCTGAATGTGCAGTAGGAATTGATTTGTTATATTCTTGTATTTCTCCATCCCCAAAGTACCAGTGGGGATTCTTATGATTAGAAGGAACTGCATGTAGAGAAGTGTTGATATCTTCAGAGCCCCACAAATCTCCTAACCCCTTTGAGCTTTAAGTCTCTGTGGTTGATGATTTAGCCAATGAAAGCCTCTAGCAAAGAGTGGCAACCTCCACCCACGTCACCTCCGCTGTAGTTTTCTCCTCCAAAACTCATGTCGAAATTTAACTGCAATTGTAACAGAATTAAGAGAATGGGGACTTTAATAGGTGATTAGGTCATGAAGGCAGAGCCCTCATGGATTAATACCCTTATTTCAGGAGTGGGTTAATTATCCAGGGAGTGGGATCCTGGTGAAGAGATAAGCTCAGCCCCCATTTGATCTCTCTGTCTCACATGCTACCGTCTACCTTCCATCTTCCACCATGGGATGATGTTCACGTCATGTGGCCCCTCAATCTTGGACTTCCCAGCCTCCAGAAGTGTGAGCCAAATAAACTCCTGTTGTTTATAAAACACCCATTCTGTGCTATTCTGTTATAACAGCACAAAATGGACTAAGACAACCTCTTTGATATAACTAGCAGGTACACTCTGTTGAAAATCAGATAGCCGTCACTGCTAAGTTCTCACCAAAATAGAACACCTGACCTAAGGAGGCCTTCTAACTTTTGGACCTAATATTCCCATTTGGGGGTTGGTCAACTGGGTACAATGAGTAACAAGATGGGAAGGACACAACAGGTCTTCTTTGTCAAATGGAAATGGCAGAGCAAAGAACAGACTTAATCTGGTTGTAGCATCTCAGCTTTATATGGAACAGCGGCAGCTCTTCCTTTGGCTGAAACTTCTCCCCCACTCAGCTACTCAAAGGAAAGCTGCTGACTCATTGAAGCCCTGATTCACAGAGATCACTCTGAATGTCTGGGTCTGGTTCACTGATAGTTCTGCTAAACTAAATCTTGATGTTTTCCACCAGGCAGCTGCGGCTGTTTAATTCAGCACCAGCAACAGCAGAACCAAAATAGATTTGGTGGTTCTGTTCAATGGGCAGAACTCAAAGCTCTTCTCATCACTCTGGCCAGTACTCCCTCTGATGAACCTTGGTATATTTTTACTAACTCCTAGGCTATTGCCAATGGCCTAGATATTTGACTTGCTACTTGGAAAACTATAGAGTAGCAGACTAAAGACACTCCTCTTTGCAGTTGTGAACTGTGAAAACAAATAATGGCTTTTGATCAAACTGGGTCATTCCTAAAGATGTATACAGTAAGTGTCAGTTCTCTGATAAGACTGACTGAAATCAAGCAGCTGATACAGCCTGAACCACTCAGACTGCCATGATTGTACTTAAATCCATCGTCTTAATGAACATGGAAACACACCCACAGTTACAGACTAAGCACAAAGTAAAGGGCACTATGTTTCAAATGCAGATGCTCCAACCACATGCCAAAGTGCCTCCAGCCAAAAGTTGACCCATTTTTCTCCCAGTGAGAGAGGACACATTGCAAGGGGCATTACTCCCTCTAGCTCCTAGCAGATGAACTGCGTTAGAACTTTGACCACCCTCTCTGGGCTATTGGAAGTGCTTCACCACTGTTGACAGTTTTTCAGCTTACAGCGTTGATATGGTTGTCAGATCAGCTGATTCTGGCTATTCCAATATGGCCCTTGAAATTACCTGTGTCTCATATATTTAGCTTTTCAAACAATAGCTGTTATTACAATGTTTCACTCAACAGCGAGCTTATATTCCAGATATTCTATAGACCTTCCATCCACCCACAGGTATGTAATATTATATTAAGGGAAGTTCCCTTCCCTTCTCCTGGTGCATAATGTTAGCAAGGCATTTTGGTCACTGACGGTGGTTGTCTCCAGAAAGGAATCCTTTTCTCTCACCAACTTCATGGGTAATCAGCAGGTGAACAAAGCTGGGGGTTATATAGATCTACTTTGAAAAATTGGCATTTTTCCCAGACCATTTCTGGACATGATGCCTCTTTCTTCCCTCTAACAGTAAACTCAGGAAGGCCCACTTGCTGTACCCGCTAGGCATCAGCCTGGTTAAAAGGAGGCCTGGGGGGCTCAAATTTAACTATGGTCAGTCACCTAGATCCTCTTATTGAATTTAAGTGGTCCTAAATTACAAGGATAATGAATATTTTCATAAGCATGTTGCTAGCCAAGTCCCCTATAGTAGCCCATCTGAGAAAAAGTGGACAACCTAGTGTGTCTCTGAGTCTTGTAAAAATGCACTGGTCCCTCTTGTATTTGATACTTCCAGATGAAAGATTTAGATATGAATAGGAGATGATCAGAAAGCCATCGGCATGATAGCTATGGGAATGGGAAACACTGATTTCATGGAAGTGGAGGGAGGGTAACAACCTTGGCACTTGGGTGGGGATAAGGAGGTGGGGGATGAATGAGAATCTTAGGGGAAAGGTAGGGACATTGAGATATGCTGTTTGTCAGAGCCACCATGGAGTCTATCTCCTAAACAGAAATACCCAAACTATCACAACAGCTTTATGTTTAATCAACTGCCTAGGTGTGCCATTCCCCCCCAGACTGCTCCTAAAATGATTTGAACACCATTACTCTTAACCTTACAGAGAAATCTATCAGAAACAGCATAGAGGGTCCCAGCTCTTGCACTTCACATACAAATCAACTTTCAACAACTCCATTTATCTAGCTGAGGCTTAATCATTTAATGGGGCAGATGAATGTCACCAGGCAGGTGACAAGAACAAACAAATTAGACTGACTTTCTCAAACTTTTCCTCCAAACATAAGGACTAGTCCCAACTACTTGAACTAAGTTGGGAATATTAATGGTGACCAGCTGGCCTGGAGGCTCTGTCAACCTGTGCCCTCCAACTGATGTAGGCCCTCTTGGGAGGTCCAGTAATTTTAAATAGCATTCTCTCTAGGGCACTGTGACACCCCCAGCAAAGTACATCTTGTGTGAAAGCCAGGCATTAACTTACCCCCCTCCTGAAAACACAGTGACATATACCTTAGAGGTATTCCTGAGAGACCTTCAGGTGTTTGAAGAAATACCAATAGTGGATCAAGAAACCCTCAGATGACTGTAGGGAGCTCTACAATATTAGGCTTCTCAGGGGAGCTTCCAGGAGAAATAACTGTTTCACACCTTGTGGCGTTATCCCTAAAATGGAAGTTATCTAATTAGAAAAGATGGCATAGAACTGTCCCTGAGTTTAGCAGCTGAAGTGATCAATGACACCACTTAAGTGGCCAATGGAGTGGTGTACTCATAGGAAAATGTGCCAGATACCAAGACAGTATAGAAACAAGGTATGTATATTAATGGAACACAAGTCTTTATGAGCCCCTCAAGTATCTGCCCATCCTAGAAGTAGAGGCCCTGGTTGCCTTTGTTCTAGTCTATCTTTTGAATGATGTTTGTTTAGCAAACAGCCATGGAAGATAGAGGTGGTTTCTCACTCCAGGCACACATATTGTTCAGTAAAAAGGCAGGCATGCTTATTGTCCAGCAAGATAAAGATAATGTCTCCCTTCAGAGCAAAGGCTGGCATGCCTACTGTCCATTATAAACTACCGAGTAAGGTCATGGTTTTTCTTCTGCAATGCAATTCACTGCACATGCAGGTGTCATCTACCACTTTAAATCTAAATTGCTTAGCCAAGCCCTTCTCCCACAGCTTTCTTCCAGTTTTGATGTTTTCCTTATTTCCCATTATTTTTTCTTCCCATTCACATTTGACAGTTGGCTCTGTCTTCATGTCCCTTTACCCTCTACATTTGAATGTCTCCCTCGCTCTATGCTTCCCAGGGCTGCCATACTTATCTACTCTAGAACTCTTCTCTCTCATTCACACATTGCAAAGATGCTTCTGAATCTGACTTCCCACCAAATACAATCCCCAGAAGTAAAAACAAAACAAAACAAAACAAACAAACAAACGAACAAAAAAACCCACTAACATTAAGACTGAGGAACTGGAAAGTGTTTGATCAATGTTTTCTTTTTAGTAATGGTAATTGATGGCTATAAAAAGGAACATAATATTAAACTGCCCATGTGGCTTCACGAAGTCTACAGTTTAGATCTCAGGTGAGCAGATCATTGACAGCAAAGTGTTATTCTGTGGGAGCTGTGCTCCTAGTCACTATGGTCTAAAGAGGTGCAGTCTAATGTTGTGAAAGAAATTAGACTTTGGGTTCAGGCCAGGATTCCATTACTAACTCTGTCACTTACAAGCTGTGTAACCTCAGGAAATAACTTAATCTCCTTAAGCCTCAATTTCTTAACAAATTAAAAAAAATGATAAAGGTGCTGATACTAGAGGTCATTGAACAAACTGTAAAGCACAATAGCTGGCAGTTGTAAGTGCTCAATAAATGTTAGCTATTCTAATATGCTTTCTGTATGAGAGTACTTCAAAAAGTTCATGGAAAGATTGTATTTTTTTAATTCTAATTTTCCATGAACTTTTTAAAGTATCCTCATATAGATTGAAAGCAAGACTGGATTTGTACTCAGATATTTCACTCAGTGTTTATATAAAAACAGCCTAGATGAAGTAATCTTATGGGTTCCGAGGCAGGAGCTGAGGCAGCCCCCTCTGCCCAGAGCAGGCAAGAAATCATGCCAAAAACCATACTTTAACACAGGTGGCCCACCACAGCCACTGCCACAGACACAAAACAAAACAGCTCAATGCCACAATAGTAGACACAGCAATCATGCAGGTGGCCCACCAGACACTCAACTACATTGACACAAGGGGAGTCACCAGTGGAGACTGGAAAAAGAAGAGGAGGTCTCTCTCTTCAAAGACCACTCCAGAGTAATAGAAGAAGCAAATGCTCTACCTGATAACCAGACATCAATGTAGAGATACTAGAAATAAGGAAACCTAAGAAAATGTGACACCACCAAAAGAATACAATAAGTTTCAAGTACCAGACCCTATAGAGCAGGAAATCCTTAAAATGACTGAAAAGGAATTCCAAGCAACAATCTTAAGGAAATTCACTGAGATACAAGATGACTCAGTTAAACAACATAATGAAAGGAGAAGAGAAATCCAGGATATGAAGGAGGAAACTTGCAAAGAGATTAATACCTTTAAAAAGAATGTAGTAGAATTCATGGAACTGAAAGATTCACTCAACAAAATAAAAAATACAATTTATAGCTTAAGCAGTAGGCTAGAACAAGCAGAAGAAAGAATTTCTGATCTTGAAGATAGTCTTTTTTAAGTAACCCACCCAGACACAAAAAAAAGGAAAGAATTATTTTTAAAAATATAAAGAAAATCTAAGAGAGCTAGCAGACAACCTTAAGTGCACAAACATTTGGATCATGGGTGTTCCAGAAGGGAAGGAGAAAGGAAAAGGCATGGAAAATCTATTCAATGAAATAATAATGGAAAACTTCCCAGGGATAGAGACAGACACAAACATTCAGATCAAGGAATCTCAAAGATCTCCAAACAGATTCAACCCAAAAATATCCTCCCCAAGGTACATTGCAGTTAAACTGGCAAAGCTCAAAGACAAAGAGAGAATCTTAAAAGAAGCAAGAGAAAAGCATCAAGTAATTTATAAGGGAGCCCTATCAGATTAACAGCAGACTTCTCAACAGAATCTCTACAGGCCAGAAGAAAATGGGATGGTATATTCAAAATACTAAAAGAAAAAACTGCCAGCCAACAATTACTATACCCAGCAAGGCTATCCTTCAGAAATGAGGGGAAAATTGTGTATTTTCCAGGCAAACGAAAACTACAGGAGTTCACCACCACACAACCAGCTCTAAAAGAAATCCTCAAGGCAGTCCTGTATCTGGAATCTGAAAAACAAAAATCAATACCACAAATACACAAGAAAGAACAAAACCTACTGGTAGAACAAAAATGCAAATGAGGAAGAAACTAAACATTATCAGTACAAAACAACTATAATGGCAATATAATAATACCCCTGCTTTATTTCCAATTTGAGTAATTTCAGTCTTCTCTCTTTTTTTCTTGGTCAGTCTAGACAAATTTTGTTGATCTTTTTAAGGCATCAACTTTTGGTTTTCATGTTTTTCTCTATTTTTTTAAAATTTCCTCTTTCATATATTTCTGTTGTAATCTTTGTTATTTCCCCACTTATATTTGCTTTTGTCTTAGTTTGCTCTTTTTTTTTCTATTTTCTTAAGGTAGAAGTTATCATTACTGATTTGAGATTTTTATTATTTCTAATATAGATGGTTACAAGTAGGAATTTTCCTCTGAGCATTGCTTGAGCTCTGTATCCTAGAAATTTTGATATGATGCACTTCGATTTTTATCTCTAAGTACTCTCTAATTTCCCTGTATTTTTCTTTTTACCCATTGTTTTCTTAGGAGAGTGTTGTTTAATATCCACACATTTTGAATTTTCTAAATTTCCATCTGCTATTGTGGTCAGAGAACATATTTTCTATTATTTTCTATGATCTTAGTCTTTTTAAATGTTTTAAGACAAATTTTGTGGCCAAAAATAAAAATAAAATAAAATAAAGTGAAATTATCTTAACTAGAAAATGATTTGTTTGCATGACCCTTGTAAG
Source organism: Cynocephalus volans (assembly GCF_027409185.1). Classification (NCBI taxonomy): domain Eukaryota; kingdom Metazoa; phylum Chordata; class Mammalia; order Dermoptera; family Cynocephalidae; genus Cynocephalus; species Cynocephalus volans. The sequence goes on from NC_084465.1 coordinate 40,384,657, forward strand.
CACAGAATGTCATAATAGATGTAAAAGCACAAGATTAAAATTGCTATACATATATGGCTTATTATTAAACACATAATTAAACAAATAGCAGATGTGGTTATTAATTGAAGACCAAAATATTATATTATTCAAAGCACTTTCACAGCACATACTTATATCATGTAAAAGAAAAAAAAAAAACGGCTTGGAAAGTGTTTGAGAAATTAGGCATCTTTAAAAGCTTTCATTCATAGCACTGCTTGGATGACAAATTATAAAGATTTCATAGCTATTACACTCTTAGAAAATGTTCTCATTCACAATGGAATCTTTCACAATATATGTTATTTACCAGATACTTATATTTTGATTTGATCTGTAAACATTAATTTTTTAAATGAATATTACAAGGACCCTAAAAAATAACTATCAAGCAAATAAAAACAACAAACATACCTGCAATAAAAGTCACATAAACTTCTGCAGTACAGATTGGATTCGTATTTTATATACTCCACAGGCAGTAAATGCTGTTTTATCGTGTCAATTCATTTCTAGCTACTCCATATAAATCAAAGATCTGATACAACATATCATAACATTCTGCCCTATAAATACTTTTTGAGTCATGCTTTGTTGACCTTACTATCATATGTGTTTATCAAACACATTCATTAAACCTACATTGTGAAATAAATATTTATGGGCTTTTGTTGCCAAAATTTAACTAGCTGTGGTCAAAACATTCTAGAGGTGTCAGGATTTTCCCACATAATTTACATCCATATGAAGTTATCAAATCAAATTTTCACAAGCAAATGTATTTCACCCCAGTGTCTTTAACATCTGATTTTTTCCCAGAATTTTGAAAAACTTCAGTCATTTTAGTGTGATGGTAACCATATCACTAAAAAGTTTAACAATATTTATGTGTTGTGCAGAGAAAAGAATTGTGAAAATAGTGGGATGCTTGAGCAGGGCATCTTTTAAAAGTGATAATCTTTAAATATTTCTTCACCATGTATTTAGAGTAGAGGCTGAGAACTTAATGAGGAAAAGGGAAAAGGGCCCCTGGCTCTGGATCGTTAGACTAATATGAAGCTTAGTACCTCCTCATAATCCAGGTAAATCAGCTCGGCCCCATAGGTAAACACCCTTTCAGCAAAGCAAAAGCCTGCAGGGAACTACACCCACAGCCTTTGAGAGGCTGCCATATTTTATTGCACCCTCCAGCCTATAACAAAATATTTCTTCTCACCTTATAGAATATTCTCCATGAGAAGACATATGGAAATACCATTTTCACAATCTTCTTATGTTTCCAGGAATGTTATGGTGCCCTGATTATGTTTTGACACACCTTAAAGATTAGTTCTCTAGCCAGCTTCCTGACTGACCCATTTCATTCTGCTCTAGGTACCAAGAATTCAGCAATAAAAACATGATGTCCTGTTCATGAAGATGATATTCTACTGACTTCTTTAGGACAATTAGATTACATGGGATTCGGCAGTGATTATTTTTAACTTTTACTTCAGTAGTCTATTGGACTGTTTTTCCCTTTTTCAGTTTTTCAAATTATAAGTTAACTTTTTTTTCTTCTAATCCTCATCAGTTTCACTCTGTGTAGTCTACACAATTTTCATTGTCTTCTCCTTTTAAAACCAATGAAATAAAAACTACATAAATGCTGAATTGTGAGTTTCACCTGCCCCCAAACTCACCTCATTTCTAGGTAAAAATACACACTGATGAACTCCATCCAGCTGAGGAACACAGCACTGTTGGAGTCCTCAACCCAATTTTTCCACCAGAAAAAGTATAGGACACCTTTCCCACACTCACTGCCTCGGCTTACTCATTTACCAAAACTGATAGGAGGATTTATTTATCACAGAAGATCTGGAAAGATTCAGGACATTTCCCCCCCAAAATCCTTGATCTTTCCTTGACAAAAGGTGCCTGTAAACCTCGATCTTTTGTGCACCTATTATGATGACCAATTTCTGCACAATTAAATAGATGATCACTGTGAGTATACTTCACAATCAGGAAGTGTTTTACAGTAAAGAAAACTCTACTAGCAACCAAATCAACTATAATGAGTTTGAGTCTTTTTCGTTCAGACAAATAGACTGAAAGTAGTTTGGCCAAAAACAAGGAAGTTCATATCATGCTTCAGTGGAATAATTATTTGGCCAAAAAAATAAATAAATAAAATAAGAAGAGTATTGATCATATTGTCATCCATGAAAACAATTTAAGAATCTTTAAAGCAATTTCTTCGTTTTTCAGATTTCTTGGTGGTTCTTTTTTTTTTATTTTTGCTGTATCCTTTCTAATTCATTTTCCAGGGTTTGGTGTTTCTTTCATTTCATATGTATTACCTAATACATGGCAAGCACACTGCCACATATAAAAGGTGACTAAATTGCATGAGCACCTGCCTTCACTGAAATTATAGCGTAGTATGAAAACAGACATTAAGGAAATTCACCTTTTAATAAATATGTAGTCACAAATGATTAAGTGCTTGAAGGAAAAGAGCAAGCAAACATATGAAAAAATGACAGGGAAAACATAATGTAAATGTTTGTATTAGTGAAAAGTTGGGACAACCTAAATGTCCAACAAAGGGTTTTAAGTAGAAAAGAACTAAGTACATCATAATTGATAAGTGGATGACATAAAACATCATAATTTATATAATATTAAAGAGCCTACTTCCAACAATAGGCAACCAGATGGCATAAAATAAAATGCAGATTATTGAACACTTATTATGTTCTACATTCTATGTTAAACACCTTATATAAGTTGATTTTCATATCAATCCTATAAGGTAAGTGTTATTATTCCCATTTTACAGATTTGGTATTAATATCTTTCTTCTCTGTATGTGCACACACACACACAAACAAAACAAAATAAGCAGAGTCAGCATATTTGGCTAAAAATGTATTTATTAATTCAGAAAAATATTTTTCAAATACCTACTATGTGCCAGGCACTGTTCTAGACATCTGGGATCCATCAGTGAATAAAACAAGCAAAGATCTCTGCTGTCATGGAGTTTACATTCTTGTGAACAGAAACAGAGAACAAACAAATGTAATAAAATATAAATTATATAGTATGGTTATGTTATAGTAAGAAAAAACATATGGTATTGTTATGAGATAAAGGTAAGGCAGGTTAAAGGAGATGGGAGCCAATGGGTGAGAGGTGCTTACATTTATAGATATGGGGGAAGAGTCAGCCCAATTGAGGTGATTTGGAGGAGGTGAGGGAGTTGGCAAGAGTCTATCTGGAGTCAGAGAACTCCAGGCAGAGACAACAGCAAGTGCAAAGTCCCCAAAGTGGGAGCTTGTATGGTGTGTACTAGGAAAGAACAGAGAGGACAGTGTAGCTGGAACCAATGAGCAAGGGAGGAAGTAGAAATGGATTCAGTACGAAAAAAAAAATATTTTGTATGGCCTTATATCGTTTCTTTCTATTTAAATAATATTTAGCTGTTTCATCCATGCAAGTTCATTACAGGAAACCAGAGTCAGTGACAGACAATTGCTAGATTTTTAACCTCCATAAAGATTTTCTACATAAACATGTGGTATTTTCTAATTCCCCCTGAAAAAAAAATGAATTATACTCTACTTAATATTTTTTAAATAAATATAATTTATTTGTGCAGCCCACCAAAGTAGACACATTTGTATTGTTCCAACTGTTACCAACTATGTCTTAGCCAGCTTGGGTGGCTACGACAAAATATCCAATTTATTTCTCACAGCTCTGGAGGCTAGAAGTTCAAGATCAGGGTGCCAGCACAGTCAGATTCTGGTAACATCTATCTTCCTGGCTTGCAGATGACTGTCTTCTTGTGTCCTCACATGCTGGTGAGAAAGAGAGTGAGCGAGTTTCTGATGTCTCTTCTTTTATTTTATTTTATTTTTTTCTTCCAAATTTTATTTTATTTTGTCAATATACAATGTGGTTGATTATTGTGGCCCATTACCAAAACCTCCCTCCCCCCTCCCTCTCCCCCCTTCCTCCCAACAATGTCCTTTCTGTTCACTTGTCGTATCAACTTCAAGGAATTGTAATTGTTGTGCCTTCTTCCTTCTCCTCACCCTGGTTTTTTGTGTATTTATTTATTTATTTGGGGGGAAAAGTCATAAAAGATTATAGAATTGCTATGTATTGGCACACCAAAATCAGAAGCCCTTGAAAAATCAGATATTGTGGATATTAATTTTTTATAATAACCGTTCTTTCTATCAAATCTTAGTGCCAAACAAACTGCTTTAAATTACATTTTTCTTGAACACACTGCTTTGTACAAAATTATTTTCAGTCAAACCATGTATTACAATTTTTGGTTGTTAATATGACCTACGTAGATCAATGCTAAGTGAAATAGGGGAATTGAGATGTATTTCAAAGAAATTGTGGCTTTGATAACCTGAATTATTTCTCTGGTTCAAATGATGTGAATAGAGCCTAGAATCAATTAAAATTTAGAAGCAACTCCACTGGGCTCATAACATATAGCTAATAAACACTTGTTGATTGATCGGTTAGTATAGGCAAGGAGACATGGAATTAAACAGAAATGACACTGCTTCCAGCCACGGACGAAAGCTTCATTTTATCTTGAAAGAAATATTGACACTATATTCAACAAACGACAGCATGCAACATCCCCAACATGCACAAAATGTCAACAGATTCAAGAAGTTCTAGGCGTTCTCATTCTGGTCAGACTTATCAATAGGAGGCTGAGAATAATATTACTGCTATTTACATATTGGTACCACACTGGCGTGGATTTGCATAATGTATTGAGGCTCTATGCTCTGGAGAGTTGCATTGTAACATATTGGTGCTTAATGAACTCTGAAAAAATTGATTTTCCACAGAGTAAATTAAGGAATGCATTATAGCTGTTAAAGCAATCTTAAGGGAAATCCGAAGCTTCCACTGCAGCACCATGCTTAGTAAGTAATAAATTACATGTTATAGTTATTTGCCTTAATTCATGCTAATTTTGTCCAATTAATGTATCACAGTAATTCAGAAGCCTGTCACAGGAGAGCTAATTATTTATTGGATTTTTGTGTTCAGCTCCCTAGGAGTCTACTAGCAAACAAACTTGCGACTGTCTTTCTCTTAGGTCCATAGTGACATTCTTATGTCTTACTGTGGGAAAGTAAGGATTTTGTTTCTGTTTCAAGTTTTAAAAATGAATTATGGGATATCTAAGTCAGATACTTGTTTTTTGATAGGTGAAGTATTTTGACAGCCTGCCACTCTGTTAGGACAAGACTTACTGTCTTCCCTATCAAACTTTTTCATCTTAGGAGTCTATGTATTTCAGAGGTCTCATTAATAAAAAGACATTTTTAAAAATTTTTGCACATTAAAAGCTGCTATTTATTATGGGTGTTTCTATCTATATGAGGATACTTCAAAAAGTTCTTGGAAAAATAGAGAATTAAAAGATAATATGAATATTTTCATAAATTTTTCATGAATCTTTTTGTGAATCTTTTCATGAAATAGAGAATCAAAAGATAATCTGAGTCTCTTCATGAACTTTTTGAAGTACCCTTGAACATCCAAAGTGAATTGAAAAAGTGAAGCAATTATTTGGATAATTCACACCAGAAATCCCCACTTCTTTGCCTCAATTCTCTATTTTTTAGAGCTCTCTAATGGATTATGTAGATATTTGTATTCTTCACTTCATTCTGCACAATCCTGGCTTTAGACCTTAAAAATCCACATGCCGTGTCTTAAAAGTATTGTCTGAAAAAAAAATCAAATCTAACTCACAATGCCAATTGATATTTTACTGTGGTTCACTGTTAATTCACAGCCCCCAAAATGAATTATTTATGAGACTAATTTGTGCAATTCATACCTATAAATGATGTGGCAGTTGCTAAATAATTTGCACACCATGATAAGATGCAGACATCAGAGTCAAAGAGGCAGTGCTTCACCAGCTGCAAAATGTTCACTATCTTCTGGAATCCTGGCAGACCTAAGCGTTTGCAGACAGTTATTTGCAGAGGGCAAGAAGCATTTGATCTCCTATTTTGCTTTCTCATATGAGTACAAGGAGAGCACTCGTCTGCTGATTACCATCTTCCAGCCTAATGAAAAAGGGGTGATATCTCTTTAAATCCCTAATGCAGTGCAGTTCACCAGCAAGTTCTATGACAGTGACCCAACTTGACAGTAGGTAAAGTACACCACTGCTTGTGTCACAGACATAAAAACAAAAAGTTTACTTTCACAACCCTCTTAATTTGATGGTTAAAATGAACATGCCACTTCCTGGTTCCTTTCCTTATAGTGTCATGAACGACATTACTTCTTGGAAAAGTGAATTTGAAACTGTAGCTTCAGCCTTTGTCAACTCTGAAAAGTCAAGATAAATAAAATAGTAAAGTAAAATAAAATAAAAATACTTTATTTATTACCTAATAGAGGTCCTCCAAGGAAAACGCTGATGCAAGAAGACTTGTGTTGGTTATTTCATATGTGTTCTTATTCCTTCTAAGTCTAAACTCTCCCAACATACAGTACCCACTGCTCAACACTGAGGCCCTGTACTGTGTTAAGTGTCTTTTTTTTAATGAAAGATTTAAACTTTTGCCTTTCTGATTCATTCTTTTCATACGCTTTCTTTCCGTCAATTTTTACAGAACTGTGACACTAAAATCCTGAGTCCTGACTAAATGCTATGTGAGAAATTAAAGTTCAATCTCATCCACTCTGTTGTTCTGTGATTAGATTAGTTGCTTTTTGTTTGTTTGTTTTTCTGGATTCCTATAAATTTGGGACATTAGTAATGTAGGTCGGGCCGGGCCAGAGGGTTTGTTCTTGCTTATCCTTCAGATTGCAAACCCTGGCACAAAGGGGCTTCCCACTACAAGTCTCTTCAACTCAGATGACTATGTGTTTACCCTGTGTTTATGGGGTTCCCTCCCTTCTCAATGTTTTGACTTGGCCCCACCAACTTGCTTGGGAGACAATCACTCTGAGGCCTTTTGGAAAGGCAGGGCACAGCCAGGTGGACTATGGACCCAGCAACAACTGCACTGGACTAGGGCTGGACCTGAGCTACCTCACCTGTAAAACCTGGTCAGTCAGATCACCAAACTTCCACATGTAATGTTCTAAGCACAGGTGATGACAAGCCTTAATAGGCAAGAGGAGGATTTTTCCTGTCCTTTGGAGTCAGACCCAGGCCCAACAAAGGATGACAAAAGTCCCGAAGGGCATTTTTCTTCCTCAACCCTCCTAAATATGAAAAACAGAATCCCATCAGTTTTATTTGACAAATTTAACTAAGTCTTGTTTTCCCTTGATCACGTCATACAGAGAGCTAGGCTATCATCTCTTCCATTTTTAGTAGCATTTTGAGCTTTAGAACTTAAAGACTTTTGCCCCAAAGTCTAAGATAATGGTTACAGATGCCTATTTTCTACCTGCACTCAGAGGATCTGAGTTCCAAGAACTGTGCCTCTCAAGGAGGCTGGGCCACGTGAGCCACCTCCAAATTCCCTATCCTCCAGGGGGAATCTCAGACAATGAAGGCACAGTGCTCAGTGCCAAGCCCTTCTCTCTTTTTTTATAGTATGGTTCCCACACACACCATAAAGAAAAACCAGTAGGAGTCATGGAGTATTCAAATTCATCTAACTTTATTTGTGAGTGAAAAATAAAGAACATACTATCAAAACTTTTAAAATAACGCGTCTATTTAAAGCAGGACCATTTGCTTTCTGTTCTTTTATGTAAATCTAAGCTTTTCACACTGTAATATGTGTCAATATTTTTCCATCTCATTAAATCTGCTGTGATGACAACATTTTAAGGATAGTTAAACCATTTTCAATTTTTCCCCACTAAAACCAATATTCTAAGTATCAGTCCTAAAATGAATCTGTGTTAGGAACATAAAGCTATCTATAAATGCCTTGGTGCCATCCCTGGAATGACAATTCCTGAGTATGGGCCCAAGCATCTGCATTATTTAAAAGTGCCCCTGAGTGATTCTAACGGATACCCAGGGCTGAGAATCTGTGAACTAGGTAAAGCAGAGGCTGCAAAAGACTAATAATTTTTGACCTTAGGTTTTGACTCTTTAAGTGGTCAGGGACACATAATACTTCTATTTAGGATTTTATTTTTTTCTACTTAAAAATAAAATTAAATCCCTTCTGTGTATGAGTACCCTAACTAACTTTCTCTTTTCAGTAGTCCTCATATCAACCACTGAAATATCAGATCAGGACGGAGATGATTTCCTGTGACTGTCTATTTGTTGTACATGTCCCTTTTTTATAGAAATATCTTAGAGTCATGTAATGCTAGCAGGTATAATAAACAGGAAGAGTTAGGGATGGTTTCCATGTAGTCTTTTGCTACTAAGAAGTGAAAGACTGACTAATGCACCCTATTTCCTATAGTGTAAGTTACAAATACCTTTAAGTGACAACCGGACGATCGGTGGTCAGGATATTAATTTTGTCCCATTGCTCCTTCTAGGATGGGGCAACAAGGTCCTTTTTGATGGCTCTTTTATAGTATGCAAAAAAATAAAGTGAAAAGCTCAATAAAACAAAACAAGGAAATTTAAGAAACAATAGTTAGTCCACTAAAAATCCACTGATACATACTTTAATAAAAATATGTATTGAGGCATACTAAGAATCACAAACTCCCATGTGCTGAAGCTACCAGAGTGAATGAGACAGCCAAGGTTCATGGTCTCATGACACTTAACAATCTAGTAGGAGAGGTGGACAACAGGAAGGAAGTGAAGGAGGGATGGAGGGAAGAAGGAAATGTCAGGTAGTTGTGGGTCTTACGTTGAAAATTAAGGAGATGTAAATGGAGGAGGTCCTAGATGGGTAGAGGGGTTCTTTAGATTGTGGTGTCAGAAAAGCTTCTAGGTAAAAGAGACATTTAAGGTGAGATCCAAAAGGCAGGAAGGTCATTGATGGGATGACCAGGGACTAAGAACATTCAAGATAAAAAAAAAAAAAAGCTAGAGAAAAGTGTTCTACGATGAAAACCAAAGGTGGGGGGGCGACTGGTACATAATCTATACAAGAGATCGTATTATCCCAATGTCTCTTACAAATTAAGAGGTCATATTTACTAAAAAATTTTTCACCACGGTCCCTAACAAACCACAAATGACAGCTGATACCTATACCACTGTAGGGTCCAACCCCAACAACTCTTCCTTGATCCCACCCAGCCTGCTGATGTTCAGACTCCTCTTCTAGGATCCAAACTCTTGGCTCTGTGTCCCAGGTTTGCACCTGCCTTGTCCTACACTAGTCTTTCTGCCCTTCCTATGGGTACCTCAGGTCTTAATTTCCCTTCCTAGATGTTGCTTTGCCCATTACCCGGCTGGTTTAGCAAATCCTTTGCTTTAGACAAAGCCCTGACCACAGTTCTCCCACCACTTTGGCTGACATTCCAAAACAGTCTACCCACTACTCCACCCCATGCCCACCATCCTCCTGCAGCAAAGAGAGGCAAATAAATAAATACACACTATATTAAAATTTAAGGAGATTCTGAAGTGATAATTGAACTGCCATAAACAGAATTCTTTTTGAAACATGCACATGTGCAGAACCCAGCAAGACTTTCTCCATAGCAATGTCTTCATTCAATGAATGGCAGGAAAGAATTGTAAGAATGCATAAACTGCAAGATGTGTCATCAGGCACTTGGTTGTTTGCACTGAATGTTTATTAGACATAGTCTGACAATGATAATTGTCAGGAATAAACTGGTAAATTGAGAAGGCTTTTTTTTGTTTGTTTCTTCTCTTAGGAAGTTCCTATTTTATTAGATGTCAAAATAGTCATGAAAAAAAAATCTCCCACTTCCAGCTACAGGAAGGAACCTTTTGGAGTTCCACTGAACTGCTAACCAGATGTTCCAGCATTAGGCCTGCTTACTCTACCACAGCTGAAGCTGAAATACCAGGTTCACATCAACTACCCTGTGATGACAAAGCATAAATGGCATTTTGATGATAAGTATAACCCACATGTGAGTCCATGATTTTAGCAAGTAAAGGTTAGGCCTGTGTAAGCTTATTTTGCAGTTCTGTGTATGAGCATGTGTTTTCATTTTATGAAGCTCATTGAGTGTGCCAACATCAGAACTACCTCTAAAATCTAAATTCTTTTTTTAAAATGGAATTGTCAACATGGCACAAATTGGCACTTTCCACACAAAGTGCTATTTACTTAAATTGCTTCCTCCTGGTATGGAGTAAGAGCACTGCACTTGGAATACTGTATTTGATAATGACTTTCAAATTTTCTCTCCTGCACAGTTCTTGCTCCTGATCTGGAGCCATATATGTCACTCTATTTACATTTGAGTATTCATTTAGGTACCTCACAGATAGCTTGTGTAAAAGAGAAGCCAGTATTTTGATTACTGTACACACATACATACTCACACAGACATCTGCTACAAAGATTTTTTTCATTGTGGTAGTTACTGAACATGCCTCAAGGTTTTTACACCTGCTGTTCTCTCTGCCTGGAATGTTCTTCTCCCAGATATCTCCATAGGCCACTCTCCTACCTCCTTCCTTCTTTGATCTCTTCTAAGTGAGACCTTCTCTGACAACCTATTTAAAAATATAATCCATTCACAGTATTCTTTATCCCCTTCTCTCCTTTATTTTTTTCAATAGCCCTTAAAAGTACCTGACATACTATACATTTTTATTTATCATTTATTTTTGTCAAACAATTCCCCTTTAGGTAGGGAGTATTTTTGCCTGTGTGATATTAATAAAATCAAATTCTCTGAGCCCTGGTTTCCTTATCTGTAAAGTACCAATAATAATAATTGTACCTACCTCATGGGATGTCATGAATGTCAAATAGATAGTACAGTGTTATGCAAAACACTAGTATGATGTACACACCTTGCACATAGTCCAATGAATTTTAACTAGTGTTCCTCGTTTTCTTCATCTGTAAAATGGATGTAGCAATTCTACCCACCTGTAGTGGGTTAAATGTGCCCTCCAAAAATACGTCCATGTCCTAATCCTGGGAATCTGTGAATGTTACCTTAATTGAGAAGAGCATCTTTGCAGATGTAATTAAGCTAAAGATCTTGAGATGAGGATATAATCCCGGAATATCTCATTGGCAAGTATCCTTATAAGAGAAACACAGAGGAGACAGACAGGAGAGGAAGTAGCAATTCAACCATGCAGACAGTGATTAGAATGATGTGACCACAAGTAAAGGAATGCCAACCAGAAGCTGCAAGAGGCCAAGAATGGATTCTCCCCAAGAGCCCCCAGAGGTAGCATATCTTTGCTGGATTTTTGACCTGTAGTCTCCAGAACAGTGGGAGAATAAATTCTATTGTTTTAAGCCCCAAGGTTGAGGTAATTCGTTATAGTAACCCTAGTGTGATGGTTAATTCTAAGTATCAACTTGACTAGATTAAGGAATACCTAGAAACCTGGTAAAGTGATCTTTTTGGGTGTGTCCATGAGAGTGTTTCCAGAGGATATTAGCATGTGGATGGGGTGGGAAAGATCCACCCCAAATATGGGTGGGCACCATGTAATCTGCTGGGAGCCCAGAGAGAACAAAAACAGAGGAAAAGGCAAATAGCTTCCTCTATCTGCTGGAGCTGGCATACAATCTGCTCTCCTGTCTGTACACATCTGAACTCGAGATTTTTCAGCCTTTGGGTTCCAGGACTTAAACCAGCAGCGCCTTGGCTCTCAGGACTTTGCCTTGAACTGAGGATCACAACAGCGGCTTCCCTGTTTGTGAGGCTTTTGGACTTACAGTAAGCCACACCAATGATATCCAGTTTGCATGAGCCGCTTCCCCTAATAAATCTCCTCTTAGATATTTATATACATAACGTATTGGTTCTGTCTTTCTGGAGAATATTAATGCACCTGGGAAACTAATACACTATATCATAGAATCACTGTGAGGACAGAAGAAGTTAAGGTATGCTAAGTGTTTAGTGCCTGTACAAAAAGCACTAAATGAGATCTGTGGTTGTTGTTGTCATTGCAGTTTTTGTTGTTACCAGCCAAACTGTAACTCGGTTTTAAACCTGAAGTCACACATGCTCTGACTTGGAAGACATTGTGAAATGAAATAAAGAAAGCCCCATGGTTAACTACTTCAATCGAAGCTTTAAGCTGATTTGTTTTATTTCCATTTGTCTACAATAATTCCTTTAGGAAATCTATTGCTGTGTTGCCAATTTTAACTGTATTTGTTGTTAGGTGCTCTAGGATTGCAGAACGAAGAGCGCTATAGCAATGCGAGAATGAATTGTTCTCTGTTATATTCCAAAGGGATGTGTTAATGATAGAGTTTTAAGCTAAACTCATATTTTCTAGGATTTTGTAGTTTTAAATTTCCAACGTACCTGCTCTTTTAAAAAAAATGTTTTTTTCAAATTTGAATCTAGTTCAACACAATAATATTTTGTATGTATCCCATTTAAACTTTCACTCATACAGTGTATCACAGTAAGCAATTAAAAGCAGTAATGTCATCCACCTAAGACGTTATCTGTGCAATGACAGAGCCAGATGACATTAGACTTTGGTATTTTCCGGGATGCATCCTGAGCATGACACTGTTCTACATTTCTATGTAAATAATTTAGCTTATCCTTATACAAATCACCATTTTACCCTGTCAGTTCAGGTTGACTTGCCATTTTAGCTAAATACCCAATTAATTCATTAAAAAAGAACAAATTGTTCGACTTCCTAATCTGACAACTCATCTACAATGGTTGAACTGTAGGTGCACCCAGAGAAAAGTGGTAGGGTAAGCATCTGCCCCGTCCCTCAGTCACGAGGCACCAATGTTCTCCCGTTATCTAATAAGCTCATATCTGGAGAAGAATGGAAGGAGGCAGGGGACAGAGCAATTTACTGATCCCCAAATTTCCAAGAAGCCAGGATTACAGTAAAAGAGAAAATCAATCAAGGTGTTACTCACTCTATTTCTATTTCCTTGTAGAAAGGGACCACACAGAGTGAGCATCAGTAACAAAGCACAACTGTGAAAACAAGGTTTTGGCAGGAAGGAGAGGTGTGAGCAGGAAGGTGAGAAGGGCATATCTGGAAATATTCCACCTCATTTTCCCTGGGAGTAGGTAGTGAGCCAATAACATAAATCAAGAAAATGCTTAAAAACATTCATTATCTTTGAAGATCATTTATTCAGTATATATGAGGTCAGCTTGGTGCTCTATGAAAGAACAACTAAATGTGTGCTTGAATTATTAAGAAATGAAATAATATGTTTGCTCTTTTTTTCCTAAAAAATGAAAAGAAAAAAAAAAAGAGCCTCTGTTGAGTAATACATTACAAAACACATTTGGGTAAATAAAATTCCAGAAAGTTTTTGTTCTTCCCTGAGTGCTTTAAACCAGGGCTAGGAAAATATCATTTCTGAATACATCATTAAACTTTATTTAGAAAACAAAATTTGTTTTCTTTTTAAATTGCAGTAGCATTCTTCCAGCAGTGTAGAATTTTCCATATAGCTATACAAATGCAGAGTACTATAGGTATATACTAAAATAGTTTGAAAATAATTTTTATCATTATATTCTAATGATTTGTTTCATAATCATATTTGATACAGAATTCAGTGAAAGTAATGGTGGCAAATACCTATGTAACATCGGCAAAATATTGCTTCTAAAGAGGTAAATGAAAACTTCCAAAATATCAGACTTCAGATGAAACTCATGTCTATTAGGAAAGGTAAACATTAGCTTTGGTAGCACCAATGGAATGTTTCTTAACAGGTTTGGCAAGATGAGTGGAAAGTATTTCTCATACACATTTTTTCTGAACAAGGGATAATTTGTGAAGGGATAAATTAGCATAGGAAAAACAAATTGGGATAGATTGTAAGCAACAGTTTAATGAGTAAACCATCCACAGATTCCCAGAAACCATTAGGTATTGAGAATTGTCACTAAGTCTTTGGTCATGATTACCTTGAAAGCCTCATTCAACTCAGAAACATGCAGGTTATTTTCCCTAGTGTTATTTTTCTGAGCATTTTTGAATGGTTACAAAATTTTCCCAGAGCCTGGAGAGTATAATTTTCCTTCCATAAAATACATCAATTGTCAGTGTGTTTGGTTTTTATAAACATTGATTAGCAACAAATTCCGACAGACACATGCTTAGAAGTGGCAGAAGTTTCCAGTTATTGAGCAGAATGAATTGATAATAGGAACTTAAACAATTAAAATATGCCTGGCATTAGGCTAGACAGAAATATGGAGAAATATGACATGACTACTGTCCTTAAGAAGTTTACTCATTGTAAGGAAAAAAATCAAAAATAACACACAAGAAGTAAGTAATAAATGGGTATGTGTCACTTATAATTGCCATAGGAGTTCAAAGAAGGCAGAATAGTTGAAGATGACTTTAGGGAAGACTGAGATTGTGCTGACTGGGGATGATTGTAGAACTTAACCATGTCGGCGATTTTCAGGGGAGGGAGAATATCAGTTTCTTTCAGCAGATAGAAAGGATGTTGTTTGAAGAAAAAAGTATGTTCAATAATACAACAATTTTATATTTTAAAGAAAAGACCAAAACCAGTGATTTTTGCTTTCATAGTAAAAGTCAAGGAAAGTAAAACTTCACAAATCTCTGGCTGTCAAAATAAACAAAAGCCATGATTCTTAATGGATAAAGGAATTAGGGGCATGTCAGGATCTCTGAGGGCAACAGAAATATTGGTTTGTCACCAATATTTCTGTTGGGATGGGAACATACTCCAGATGGGAGATGAAGTGGGATGAGGAGGAGGTGGGAAAGACCTTGAGATATGAGGAATAAGGTGAAGATAGAGGGGTGGAGAGAGGTGCTGGTGGATAGGAAGACCATTGAAAGTTAAAGTGCTAAGCTAAAGAGACTGGAGTTGATTTGATGGACATCAAAGAGCCATCTTTGATTCTTAAGCAGGAGAGTTTATTTTAGGAGAGGTAGTCTATCTGATATTGGTATATAAGATGGAAAAGAAAGAATGAGAGAACAGAAAATAGAAGAAGAAATATGAATTAGAAATACACTGGAAAGATTCATGATGAGCCAGAGCTGGGGATAAAGTGAGGCTAGTTGAGTTTCTTCTGTCCCAAAGGAAGAGAAAGCTATGACTTCAAGTCTGGGAAAATAAAACTGATTTATTGTAACCATGTCCACTAGCCCAAACTTTCCTCCCCAGAGTGTACACAGGCATGCTCTTCACACACAGCTAAAGGGCAGGTAGTTGGAAAATACAGTCAGTAGTTTAGAGTGGGACCACTTTCAAGAGCTCAGTATATCTGATGCCTTGGTGTAGTTTCTCCCTCTGGTTTGGTATTCTTCTTGTTTTACATTGGTAAAAATAGTACTAAATTATAGAAACAAGACTCAATTTCACCTTCCAGTTATGTATATGGCAGTCAGATAAACTTGAGAATGGTTAAATAAAATGTTTTTGCATACAGATATAAAGAATGCAAATAATTAAATGTTTTTGTTTTAGCTTTTTCTTGTATACCTCTTTCAGCAGATGATCTTCCTCGGCTGACAGTGAAGTGAGGGTTATACTTCAAAAGCTCAAGTCAAGTGGTATTGAATTGTCTCTTCCCAATTGTGGGTTCCCACTTTTTCTCTGTGGCTCTGAAAGTTGTCCAAAGATCTTTGTTTCCTGGCATCTGGAGAAATTACCAATTGCAGACCCAAAATTGTCTACTTGAGAAGGACATAAAATGAAGTGAGAATTTTTCATGCCTGACTAGCTCAGAGATTGAGTTGCTATACCCTGTGGAGTTGGAATGAGAGAACTAGGTAGAAGAATTTTTAAAATGCATGGTTTCTATCTCACTTCATTTTCCACATTATTCTTAATCAAAGTCCGATCTGTGGTCCCAAGTTATTTTTAACTTGGCATGGAGAGGTATGATTTTAAGTGCCAATAATATGATTGTTTCCACCATACTGTGACATTTATTTAAAAAACAAGACAAAAAATAAAAAGCACATGGGCCACCCCAAGGACTCTACTGTCAGTGTCATTTTTAGTGGTGTCAAAGCTACTGCCAGTTTTGACAAAGAAGACAAGTCTACAAATATAATCACCACTGCTGCTCAAGTCACCAGAGAATATGGTAGTGTTTGGAAGAGCTAGAAATAAATTATTTAGTACATAGTGTGCCTTTGTGTTCAACATGCCACCACCTGGATAATGTGGTTTTAATTCTGTAGAAAGCAGCAAGACAATTAATGAGAAGACATACACAGTTCCTGGCTGCCAATGATTTGGGTGGATTTAAACATAGTTTCAACTGGGACTTGATATTTTGAAGACAACAGTGAAGAATAGGCAAAACCAGCAGGATAAAGGAAGATCAAAGATGAGAGGTGGGCTGTGACAATATCCTTAACAATGTAGTTTTCATACCCTTCAAATTAAGACAATACAAGAAAAAAGAAAAGTCAACCCTGCAGGTACAGTACTTTGTATGCAATAATCCCTCCAATAAATTGCTAGAATTAACAACTTGTAACAACTAACTGCTCATATCTAACTCCTAGGACTGGAAGCAGAGTGAAGATCACTTAAACATTCTTCCCAAGGACTAGAAAAAAATAACATAAGAAATAATGGTCAAGGCTCAACAGCAGCAGGAGAGGGAAACTCTGGCCCTTTGGGAAAAGAAATCAACACCACTATTTGGAAAAATACCAAAGAAAGGGTAAAAAAAAAAAAAGCCAGTTCACATGGGTAGAGAGTGGTCACAAGCTTTCTGTGGGTCAAGTCCCAAAAGCACCACTAAAAGGCAGAGGGAAGAGATAGGGGAGAAGTGGGAAGAGATGGAAAATATCTGAGATGAGACACCAGCCACCTCCTTCAAGCTCCAACCTGTTCTTGAGAAAAGAGAGGAAAATAGGCTCACACTGCGTATGAAATTCAATTTTATTTATTTATTTTTTTAACATTTAAGTTCCTTTTTAAAAATTGAAACAATTAATTATACATATCTGTGGAGTATCAAATTGACTGTCAGTAGTTGTGTACTGTACGTGATGGTCAAATCAGGATAGTTAGCTTATTCGTCATTACAATATGAGATCATGCTTTGTGTCCATTAACCAATTTCTCATTATTTTCTCACTAACCCCCTTCCTCTCCCCCTCCGCTCCCCCTTTCCACTTGTAGTAGCCACTGTTCTGTTCTCTCCTTCTAAAAGTTCAACATATTATTGTGATTGTCGTTTCTTTCATTCTTTCTCTCTCTTTCTTTATTGCTTAGTTATTTATTAATTCAGCTCCCACTTATGAGTGAGTACATGTGGTATTTCTCTTCCTGCACCTGGGTTGTCTCATGTTTTTCTTCAGTCTCATTCACAATGCTGTAAATGGCAGAATTTCATTCTTTTTTATAGCTGAGTAGTATTCCATTGTGTATATATACCACATTTTCCTTATCCAGTCATCCATCGATGGACATTTAGGTTTATTAGATAGCCTGGCTATTGTAAATAAAGCTGCAATAAACATGGGGTGCAGTATCCCCTCAACATGATGATTTCCATTCCTTTGGGTATATAGCCAGTAGTGGGATTGCTGGATCGTATGTTCGTTCTATCTGTAGTTGTTTAAGGAAACTCCATGCTGTTCTCTATAATGGCTGTACTAATTTACAGTCCCACCAACAATGTAGAAGGTTCCACCTTTCTCCACGTCCTAACCAGCATTTGTTATTATGTGCCTTTTTGATAATAGCCAGTCTAAACTGGGGTGAGATGATATCTCAATGTGGTTCTGATTTGCATTACCCTTATCATCAGTGATGTTGAGCTTTTTTCATATACTTGTTGGCCATTTGTATGTTCTCCTTTGAGAGATGTCTATTCAGCTCCTTTGTCCATTTTTTAATTGGATTATTTGGGGTTTTTTTACTGTGAAGTTGTTTGAGTTCCTTGTACATTCTGGATATTAATCCCTTGTCAGATTTATAGTTAGCAAATATTTTTTCTGATTCTGTAGGCTGTCTTTTCACTCTGTTGATTGCTACCTTTGCTGTGCAGAAGTTTTTAGTTTGATATAATCCCATTTGTTTATTTTTTCTTTTGTTGTCTGTGCTTTTGGTGTCTTATTCATAAAGTCCTTGCCCTGTCCTACATCCTGGAATGTGTCCCCTATGTTTTATTCAAGGAGTTTTAAAGTTTCAGATCTTATATTTAAGTCTTTAATCCATTCTGAGTTGATTTTGATATATGGCGATATGTACAGGTCTAGTTTCATTCTTCCTCATATGGATATCCAGTTCTCCCAGCATCATTTATTGAAGAGGCTGCATTTTCCCAATTGTACATTCTTGGTGCCCTTGTTGAACATCATTTGGCTATACATATGTGGGTTGATTTCTGGGTTCTCTATTCTGCTCCATTGGTCCAAGTGTCTGCTTTTATGCCAGTACCATGCTGTTTTGGTTACTATAGCTTTGTAATATAATTTGAAATCAGGAAGTGTAATGCCTCAAGCTTTATTTTGTTGTTGTTGTTCAGGATTGCTTTGGCTATTCAGGGTCTTTTGTTGTTCCATAGGAATGTTAAGATTGTTTCTTCTATTTCTCTGAAGACTGTCATTGGTATTTTAATGGGGATTGCATTGATGGGAAACTGTAAATGGCTTTGGGTAGTATGAACATCAAATAAACAACCTAACATTACACCTCAAAGAACTAAAAATACAAAAATAATAAAATCACAAAGTTAATAGATGCAAAGAAATAATTAGAATCAGAGCAGAACTAAATGAAATAGAGCCCAAAAATAACATACAAAAAGTCAATGAAACAAGAAGTTGGTTTTTGGAGAAGATAAACAATATAGACAAACCATTAGCCAGACTAACTGAAAAAGAAGAGACAAGACCCAAGTAACCAAAATCAGAAATGAAAAAGGAGACACCACCACTGATACCACAGAAATACAAAGAATCATTGGAGACTACTACGAACACTACATGCCAACAAATTTGAAAACCTGGAGGAAACTGATGAATTTCTACACACATACAAACTACCAAGACTGAACCAAGAAGAAATAGAAAAACTGAACAGACCAATAAAGAGCAATGGGATTGAAGCAGTAATCAGAAGTCTTCCAATAAAGAAAAGCTCAGGACTGGATGGTTTCACTGCTGAATTCTACCAAACCTTTAAAGAGGAATGAATACCAATTCTTCTCAAACTACTCCAAAAAATTTCAATGGAGGCCATTCTCACAAACTCATTCTATGAAGCCAGCATCACCGTGATACCAAAATCAGAAAAAGATACAACAGCAACAATAAAAATCTATAGGCCAATATATTTGATGGATATAGATGCAAAAATACTCAAAAAAATATTAGCAAACAGAATACAGTAGTACATCAAAAAGATTATACATCATGATCAAGTGGGATTCATCCCAGGGAGACAAGGATGGTTCAGCATGCACAAGTCAATATATGTGATATACCACATCAACAAAATCAAGGACAAAACCATATAATTACCTCAATAGACACAGAAAAAGCATTTGAGAAAATTCAACATCCCTTCATGATAAGGACTCACAGCAAATTATGTATAGAAGGAAGGCATCTCAACACAGTAAAAGCCATATATGACAAACCCACCACCGATATCATCCTGAATGGGGAAAAGCTAATAGCTTTTCCCTTAAGAACAGGAACAAGACAAGGATATCCACTCTCACCATTCATATTTGATATAGTATTGGAAGTACCAGCCAGAGCAATCAGGCAAGAGAAAGAAATAAAGGGCATCCAGATTGGAAACCACAAATCAAATTGTCCCTGTTTGCAGATGATGTGATCCTGTATAAAGAAAAACCTAAAGACTCTACAAGAAAACTCTTAGAGCTGATAAACAAATTCAGTAATGTTGCAGGATTCAAAATCAATACACAAAATTCAGTAGTGTTTTTATACTCCAACAACGACCTAGCAGAATAAGAAATCAAGAAAGCAAGCTCATTTACAATAAGCACTAAAGAAATACAATATCAGGGAATCAATTTAACTGAGAAGGTAACAGATCTCTACAATGGGAACTACAAATCACTAATGAAAGAAATTAAATAGGGAACCAAAAGATGGGAAGACATTCCTTGTTCATGGATGGGAAGAATCAATGTAGTGAAAATGTCCATATCACCATGAAATTAAATTTTAAACATAAAGGACTAATTCTTAAACACAAGAATTTGACTGTTCTAACAGCCAAAAAATTGCAGAAGAGTTATGGAATCTGCCTAAGATGTTATTAAGGAGAGAAAAGAGGGAGGGGGCTCAATATAGAACAGTTGACATTTATTTAGAAAAATAAAATCTTTTCATGTTTACTGAGACTCCTCACTAAAGTAGTTGTATATCCCTGGTGGGGAAAAGATATTTTCTTACATTTTCCTTGTCAACTAGTAACATAGAGCTGTGCCTCTGGTGTCTCTTTGATCCTGATGCTTCGCACAGGTAAAACTGGATCCCATTCCTGAAACCTGCTCTTCATGTCAACATTCACCACAACTCCATCCTTGACTAGATTTTTAACAGATTGAGATATAATTCATATGCTATGTAATTTATCCATTTAAAGTACATAATTCAATGGTTCTTAGTATAACCCAGAGTTGTGCAGCCATCAGCACAATTGATTTTATAACATTTCCATCTCTCCAGAAAGAAATGCCACACTTCTTAATCATAATTCCCCATCTCACTCCCCAACCCCCACCACTCCTAAGCAACCACTAATCTACTTTCTGTTTCTTTAGATTTCTCTACTCTGGACATTTCATATATATGGAATCATACAATATGTCATCCTTTGTGAGTTTCATTTAGCTTAATGTTTGAAATTTCATTCATGTTGCATGAATCAGAACTTCATTTCTTTTTATTGTCAAATAATATTGCACTGTAAGGATATACCACATTTTGTTTATCCATTTATTACTTGACAGATATTTGCGTTGTTTCTATTTTCTGGCTATAAATAAAGCTGTGACAAACATTTGTGAATAAGTTTTTGTGTGGACATATGTTTTCATTTCTCATGAGTATACATCTAGGAGTGGAAATACTTAGTCATATGGTAACTCTGTTTAACCTTTTAAAGAAATGCCAGACTGTTTTCCAAAGCAACTGCACCTTCTACCAATTTATAGGAGTTTCAATTTCTCCATGTCCTCCTCAGCACTTATTATCGCATTTCTTTCTTATTATATTCATTCTAGTTCACATGAGTAGAGTCTCATTTTGATTTGCATTTCCATGATGGCTAATTATGTAAGCAGCTTTTCATGTGCCTAATTAGCTGTTTGTATCTCTTTTTTGGAGAAATGTCTAGTTGGATCCTTTGCCCTTATTTTAATTCTATGGATTGTTTTTTCACTTTTTTGACAGTGTTCTTTAAATTACAAAACATTTCAAATTTTTGTCTTATTTATTTGGTTGCTTTTGTTACTTATGCTTTTTTTGTCATATCTAAGAGACTATTCCCTAATCCAAAGTCATAAAAATTTATGCCTATGCTTTCTTCTAAGAGTTTAATAAGTTTAGCTCTTATGTTTAGGTCTTTAATCTATTTTGAGTTAATTTTTATATGCAGTGTGATGTAGTGGTCTAACTTTATCCTTTTGCATGTAGATATACACTTATCTCAGCACCATTTGTTGAAAAGACTATTCTTTCCCCCAGTGAAATAATTGTCTTGGCACCAACTAGATTTTAATGTGACTTCTCTACTAAATTTTTTCTCTCCATAATATGGTTTTGGCCTTGGCTCTAGGTCCTTGGAGCCCACATTATTTCTTGCCTGAACTTTGCCACCTGAACTCTTTTGGTAAATTTCCCTCTTCCCTAGCTCGCCTGAAAACTTTAACCACTGTCCAGCAGTGGTTGCTTCTCTCCAACTCCTCCAGCACTGCCCACAGAAACCATCACAGCTCTGCTATGATGCAACCTCTAAGTTACAGTTGGACTCACTCCTGGTCCAGCCCACAGCTAATGATCAATAATCCAATTTCTTCAAAAGTGATGTCTATAAAAATTATTCTTATATGCATATCTCTAATCCCAGCCTCTTTCTCAGGGTCTAAACCCATGTTTCTAATTTCTTGTTGGCATCTCCACATAGATGCTCCATCACTACAACAAAGTCAAATATATTAAACATTTTTTTATTCAAAAACTTGTGTTAATTTCAGTGTTCAATTTTACAGTTAGGGAAAATATCCTCCTCCTAATCAACATAGGTCTAAAACCTCAAAGTCATTTTTGATACTCTTTGCGACCTTGTCTCCTGGTGTAGCTAATTTTTTGTTTGTTTGATCAGTAGACAAATCAGAATTAGCTTCCTAGGGATTTGAATTTTAAGCAAAAACTCTATTAGTTTATTAGGGCTGCCTTAACAACAAAGTCACATAAACTGGGTGGCATAACCAACAGAAATGCATTATCTCACAGTTCTGAAGGTTAGAATTCCGAGATGGAGGTGATGGCAGGGTTAGCTCCTCCTGGGGGCTGAGAGGAAGAAATCTGCTCCATGCCTCTCTCCCAGTTTTTGGTGGTTCACTGTCAATCTTTGGTGTTACTTGGCTTCTGCTGCATTACCCTGAATTCCACTTTTGTTTTCACTTGGCATTCTGGCTGTGTGTGTCATAATTTCCCCTTTATATAAGAACACTGGTCATACTGGACTAGGGGTCCACCCTACTCCAATATGGCCTCATCTTTGCTAATTATACCTTTGATGATCCTATTTACAAATAAACTCACATTCTGAGATTCTAGGGGCAAGAACTTCAACATATGAATTTTGGAAGATACAATTCAACGCACAACAAAAATATAGAAGACAAAAAGTTTAAAGAACCACAGATGGACAATATCCATTTTCCTGCTATTGAAAATTCCAGAGCTATCCAATTACTACGCTTTCCAAAAGTTCATTGTTTTTACAGGTCAGGGTTCCACAGGAACCCAGACACTGAGACTGAGATCTGCATGTGGGGAGTTTATTGAGGAATTGCAAAGATTTCCCATGTACACATATTTTAAGGGCTCACAGACTCCACAGAGCATACTCATGTAAAACTTTTATTTAAAAGGCAAAAGATATAGTGCCATAAAATAAAGCAATTATGGGCAAGCATTGGGGTCTGAAACCAGGCTGCTTAACCAGCTAAGCCATTTGGAAACCATCAGTAAAAAAACTGACCCTGGGAGTTGGCAGGGAAGTGTCAGACTTTTAACAGCACGTGATATATTCCACTGCATTAGTCTCGGCCAAGAATCCAAGTATTACTAGAGGTGAAGATAGAGCATTTCCAGTTAAGTTGTAAATCAACTCTATCCCCCCACAAGATTATTTTGGGGATTAACAACTACCTGTAAGGAAGAGAACAAAGCAGATTGGGAAGAAAGAGAGTTTGGGTTGCTACATAGTTGTAACAGAGTCTTCAGCAACTCTGGAGCTAGAATAGCACTTCAGAGGTGTCCCAAATTGAGGCGAGAGGACAAGGATAAAAAGATATATTCCCCCATCAAAATGTTGTGGGATGAGAATTGAACATGGCCTAAAGATGTTAGGCCATGGCATGAACTTAATCAAGGTCATGCCCCTGGCAAGGCAGCTCTTTTCAGCCAAGCTCAATTCCCAGAGAGGGGTCAGTTGAGAGCTGCCAACTTCCAGCATAGCCAGCACCTGGGGAATGAGGGCCTCAGTCCTGAAAGGCTAAGGGCCTGAATATTACAGGTATATACACCTCTTCCTTCCATTCTACATAGTACTCCAATATTCTTCCAACAAGCTCCTTTTTCACTTAAATTTTCAGAGTTGATTTATGTTGCTTACTATCAGTGAAATTTAACTGATATAATGCCTATATAAAATTAAGTCCCAACTTTCAGTATCTCCATTTTGGTCTTATCTCTCGCCTGGGGTGATGTAATTGTTATAAATCCTGCTTCCAGTCTCTTGTAATTCACCCTACTATGAGTGAGTCTGTATGTATCTTTACATTCCAAATTATGTCTACCACAGTGTTGTGAACAGAGAAGGTCCTTAGTAAAAATTGGTTCTCTGGTAAGCAGAATGAGGGGCCGCTCAAGGCTACAAAGGCCATGAATGGAGCATGAAAGAGAGTAATATTTAATATAAGCTTACTTTAAAAATGAAGGGCAAGAGTCAAGGAAACAACTTACCTGAAAAGTCTTACTCCAGAAATAGAGTTACAATAGTCTAAAAGACCCAGAAGCATAGCATGTGTTAACATTAACAAACCAGTCCACATCATGAATCCCAGCTGAGACAGCAGATTGCCAGGAGGTTCACAGAGTACAGTAACAGAGGAAACCCAGAATGCACAGTGCTCCAAACCTCAGGCACATGACCAGTCAGGCAGCAAGTAGCATTTACTTTCAAGGGGGACAGCCTCTGGATTGGTGTTTAAATATAAAGTTCTTAATGCAAGAGCAGAAAACTATTGGGTTTATAGAAGGATGTTATGCTCTTAGGCTGAGGTTCAGGGCAGGATACTGGCACTAAACATAAAGGATAACTGAACCAAATTTGAGAGTGAAGGTCAAGACAAAAGTTCAGTGTTCATGGAGGTGGGGCTCCGGCTCCGGCTAATGTCGGAATCCTGCCAAAGTCGCTGATTGTAGAGGTACTAATCCTGTTCGTGACACCTATTTGTAGAGCTGCTTGGCCACGCCAGTTGTTGAGCTCTTTTACCTGCCTGTAATCCTGCCCTGACTGGGCAAATGGTCGAGCTAGGGCTGGGTCTGGAGCTCACAGACCCATCAAGCTCGTTCCAGGCTGGGTCACAAACCCTTCACATGCAAGGCTGGGTCACCAGACCCCTTACACGCAGGTCTATAAGCTAGGTAACCGGCAAACCAGTCCTTGGAAGCTGCAGGTTGGAAAGGCATGGCCGCTGGTGCAGCGACGGCCTGAGGCAGTAAAACTCCAGCCAAGGTAGCTGTGCAGAACAGGCACACAACCTGCCCACAAAGAATGCTGCACTACCCCCGATCTGTCCTGAGGTGAGGGGGCTTGATTAAATTATTCTATTTTCCCAACAATGGATTATGCCATCATGGTGGAGATGGCAAGTAACATAAGTATCTAGTCATTGAGATTAAAGAAACCAGATTCTGGATATTGGCGGTAAGGGAGACGCAGGGACAAGGCAAAACTGTAGGTAAAACTCTAAGGTTTGCCCAGGACAGTCCTGGTTTTGCCCTTTATTCCAGAGTTCCATTCTCTTTATCATTTGTCCTAGACAAAATCTCTATGTTTGGATGTCCCATTATATGGTCACCATACTAGCCACATGATCTGAAGAATGAGAAGACCGATTACTAAGGAGTCTCAACTTTTACCCGCCTCTGCCAGGATAAATTTAGCAACTCCAGGTGAGACGCTGGAGAGCAGAGGCAAGGCAAAACCAGCAGAGGTGCATCGACTGGCTGAATGAAACAACAAAGGAAAAAGTGATCAAAGACCACCTACCTAGCAGAGAAGCAAATGCACTCTGATAATCCAAATACAACTTTCTTTCAGTGTGCGGGTTTTTGGGTTTTTTTTTAAACAATATCGATGTTAATGCCTTAGTTAATTACATAATGCCTCCCCGACAGATCTACATTTTTTTCTCTTCTTTAACTTTTTTGTTTTCTCGCTGGTAAGTGACCCTGTTGTTTCCCAAATGAATCAGTGCGATTTGGCTTGGATTAATTTAATTGAAACAATTGCTATCATGATGCAAAAAAGTGTTCAGTATCCAGTTAATGTAACGGAAATGACTGTGTGGCTATGGTGCAAAGAAAACATGCAATTGCGTATAACTAAATCTCTACCAAAATAAAACTATATAAATCCAGTAAAATTATGCATTTTACTAATTTGCTTTAATTCAGGTGAATTCTATAGTTTAAATTTAACATTCCCACTCCTGGGAAGCCAAATTCTTTAGAGGCTGAATATCTGAAATCCTTAGGCCAAGATAGAGCCTTTAATTGAAAAATAATCTTATTCTTTCTTCCTTGTTTTAAGGAGTAAAAAATTAAAATCACTATTTTTTCTCTTCCAGTCCTAAGAGAGGTTTCCCCATTCATGACATAATTGAACACTTTCAAACCTAAAACACCTTCAAAGCAAGAACAAATCAAGGCTAAATACCAGCCCTCTCTAAGCTTTTTTGGAGAACAGGTTCCATGAAGCTCTCAGAGGGCTCAAAGTAGGACAATGTTAGTAAGAAATGAGGCTAGAAATAAGGGCAGGATACCAATGGGAAAAAGGCTTTGCAAATAACTGCCTAAAAAAAAAAAAAATCACCAGAAGTTGGAAGCCTCACAACCAGGGTGTCCACCAATATTAGGTTGGAATTTTTTTCAGTGGCCATATAAACAGATGACTAAAAAGAAATAAATTCTCTTAAAGTATTGTTTCCTATGTTTAATCAGTTTGAAGGTAGTACAGCATAGTGGTTAAGAGAACAAGTTTGAAAATCAGTACCCCTGGACCCAGCTCTTAGCTCTATCTCCTCCGAGCTATGTGACCCCAAGTACATTATAACATTTAGCGTTCGGTTTCATGACCAATAAAATGGGGCTGACCATAATAGTATGTCATAGAGTTGTGAGACTGTCCAATTAATGTAGGCTCTAAAACTATTTAAAATTATTTTCTCTAATTCTTTTTTTATTCTGTAAGCCGAAGTCAGAGAAATTTTAATGACTTCTCATCTGGGAACTGGATATTTAAGTTTTCCCACTAACTGAGATGGCTTTATTTATTCAGGTTTCTCTACATAATCACATCCAGAATGACTCTTTAATTCCCCCTGGTTCAAATAATCATTGAATTTTGCACATGTAGGGATATTTACCTGTATAGTGAGGACAACAAGTTTGCTTTGGAAGACTGGTGCTTCTGTTTCTAATGGGGTTTTAGAATCCAAAGCATGTTGTTCATCCTGAGGCACAGTCACATAAAACATAGCTTGTAACAAATAAAATAATCAAAGCCACCTGTAAGGTATATTGAGGATAAAGTGATAGAAGAATGGGTGTGGTCATTGCTTTAATGCCTAAGTTTTAGAACAGTTCCTTAAATAATTTTATCACTTATGTACTTTCAATAAGTATAAATATAATAAAGCTTCTATAAGCATCATTTAGAATATTGAATACATCGAATAAACAAGACTACACTGAGAGTGAGTTGAAGGTATTATTGTAAGTGAGCGTCCCCCTTACCCCTTTTGTGCAGGTGCACATAAAGATATTGATTCTAGTATTTGTCTGTAAAGATGTGATTACTTTGCCAAAAGGAAGAATTTTTAGTAGCTTCCTTCACTGTCCTAAGCTTGTTTTCTCATAAAACTAAAATGGGTATAAGTTTGCCTATATTTGGTAGTTGTAATGAGGATTAAATAAAATAATGCACATATAGTATATACAGCACAGGTACTCAGTAAATGATGTATATTGTCTTAGAAATCATTAGCTCTATTAGTATGTCAGAGTATATTTTAACACTACATACAAAATTCTTAAAATTTATAATCCTAGAATTCATGACATCAGAAAAATAAATCGTACACAAGTGTACCTGAAAAAGTTGTTGGAAAGACAGAATTAAAAGATAGCACAAATCTTTCCATGAAGTTTTTGAAGTACCCCTGTATTTAAGCAACTGGTTAAGTATCGGTGTATTTTTGGGGGGGATTTGAAATATTCATTGTCCCTTTCCAAGTTTTTCTTTTCTTTTTAATCATCTTTCAAGTTCTATTGTAGTTTAGCAAAATTCAAAGCTGGAAAATAAAAACATGCCTTAATGAGGCTATGATATTGTCTGAGAAAGAAAGTTTAAAACTAAATTGTTTCTTTAATCTCTGTAAAATATAATAGGACATTTCATTTTCTTCTTCTGACTTGAAAAATATTTTCTTTTGAAGTAATTTAAAACATATAGCCATAAATATTACATATGTTCAATAAGAGAGTGTCAATTATCAAGAAAAAGAAGGAAATAAAAATTACTTGTAGTAATTATCTGCTTCAGCCAGAGCAGAGGAACTGAAAAAGTTCTGCCACGAAAGGCAACTATGAAACAAGAAAAAATACGTGAAGTAACTCTTTCAAGCATAGGACAATAGGCCACACAATAATTTCCCGGTTTCCCAGCACAGGGAGCTGGAATTCAGGCAGAGCATGGCAGTTCTCCTGAGATGAGGAGGAAGAGATCCAAGTCTGAGGCAGCTAAAATGACTGGAATTTGTAGGGCAGGGAACTGAAGGGGTGGAAGCTATGCAGGGCTTGGGAGGAGGGGAAGGCAGAAGTTCACTTAGGGGCTCCCTGTGAGTCTTTGGCTGAGAACTCCTTGGCACATGCACAGAACCAGAATACACAAGGCTTACCAAGGAGCAGCTGCTATGAGTCTAAGAGAGAAACAGAGATATGAGTACTAGAGAGTGTTAGAATTTCAGCCCAATTCCAACACAGGCAGAAACCAGTTGAAAACCAGAAAGGCCACACTTGATGAGCAAAGATCACACCCTACAGCACAACCTATTCTAGACATGTTCTAACAAAGCCTAAATAACAAAGGCCTCAAATTCTCTAAAGAATTTCAGGGGATGTTGTACTCTGAGTTTGGATCCTGACAATTTAGAGGGGCTTGAGAAAGAACTGCCTAACAAAGCATGAAACCAAACCTACACATGTGCACTGTGATCAGCTGGTTATTGGTCTCCCTACAAGAATGAAAATCAATGTTCTTTAGAAGTAGATAGCAGAATCCAGAATTGCTACAATGTATTACCCTAATATTCAGTATACAATAAATATTAGTATGTATGCAAAGAAACGGGAAAATGTGGCCCATGGTCAAGAAACAAAAGCAGTCAATAACTGACTCTAAGAGGCTCAGACATTGAAACAAGCTGGAAATACTTTAAAGAAGCTATTATAAGTAATTTTAAATATATAAAGGAAAATATGGTCAAAAGAAAATCTCAGCAGATAAATGAAAAATATAAGGAAGCACCAAATAAAACTTTCTTTAACTTACTTATGGGCTTAACAACAGATTAGAGAAGACAGAAGATGGGATCAATAATCTTGTAGCCAGAAAAAAAGAAATTATGCAATCTGAAAACCAGACAGAAAATGTTACATTTAAAACCTGGGGTATACAGCAGAAGACATACATAGAGAGAAATAATAGCATTAAATGCATATATTAAACAATAAGGAAATGTTAAAAATTAATGAGGTCACCTGATGAATTTATATACATGAGGTCAAAATAAATCTAAATAAAGAAGAATGGGAGAAATAATATGTACAAGAAAGAAATTAACAAAATAAAAAATAAATGCCCAGAAGGGGATCAACAGAGGCAGAATCTGGTTCTCTGAAAAAATTGAAAAGTGCATTAATGACTTCTGTTACTTAATTTTCTGCATGTCTAAAAGTTTTATATTTATGTAAATATGTATAATATGGATATATCATATATATGATATTTATCATATTATGAGTATATATTAATATTAAAAACATATTCATATTCTTTGGCTTGCAATGGTTAATGGCAGTCATATCTTAATTTTGATTATACTGTTCACAAGATAAAGTGACTGTCCCATTTATCATATTGTACTTTCAATGTAATATCAACACATTTTGTTTTTGATTATGCTTGCCTGATAGAGTATGACTATTGTATTACATTAAATTTCTGTGTGTGTAAGAATGTCTCAAGAACAACATGTAATAGAATCTAATTTTTAAAATATAATCTTAGAATTAATATCATTTGTAATGTAGAGGATATACCTTTACTTATGTTAATCTTTTATATTTTCAACTTGTAAAGCTATTTGTTACTTATAACTTTTCTCATTTTACATAAGCATTCTTTTCCTTTTTAAAATTTTTACCAATGCTTTAGAGGATGTATTCTAATTTTAATCCTTCTAAAAGGTATCAAAGTTTGCAAGAGCATTTTAAAACTTATTTGATTGTCATCATCACAAAAATGTTTGAATTTTCTTTATTTAGGAAAATTTTACTCTCTCCCCAGTAACTCCCCACATATACGCACAAGCTTGATGATATTACCAGTATTTCTGGTACCGGTCGTAGGTATTACATATTTACAAATAACATAAATTGTCATTAAAGAGTAATTACTGTATTACATTTAGTTTTAGACCCAGATTTATAATCTAATCATTTCGATCTTTCTCTGTTTCTTGTACTCATTGCTATTTTCAGCTTACAGTCAGTGCCTTTCCTGTTTTCCCTGGGAGAAAGCATTTCTCCATTTAAAGCTAAGATCCCTAAATAAGCAGAGCTCAAAACTGGGGACAGGAAGCAAAATTTCTGCAAGTGTGTTTTAAAGTTTAATAAGGAAGGCCCCACTTCTACTTCCACCCCCTTGATTCCTGGATTCTCATATTATACATGGAGAGAAACATCCCAATTTGTGTTTGTTTCTGCATGTTAACTGCATCCTGTAAGATAAATCTCTCAGAAAGTCAGGTTGCTATTGCCCCACTAGTGCCATAACTTGATCTTTGAGAGATCATACCATTATATAATCTCGCCACCTGCTTTGGGGTGAAGAGGTTCATGGTAATACCAGTGAATTCCATCTACATGAGTCACTGCTACATTTATTTTGCTATGAAATGAGTTCTTTGCCCAGGATTAATGTCCCTTTTACCATGGAAATGAATAAGGCATTCATAAATCTGTGGATAATGGTGCTTGTAGAAACTTTGTGGGCAAGGAAAAAATTCATATCCAAAACAAGTGTGTATTCTAATTAGTGCAGATTTCTGCCCTAGTTGAGATGGAAGGAGTATAATCAATCTGCAACCGATGTCTGGCTTATCTATCTTGGGAGGATCAAGATGACTCTGAAAAGTTCAGCTCCAGGCCAAAATCCTATGTGTGATCTTTCAGGCCCAACTATAGACAATTACAATAACTCTCTCTAGCTGACTTCTTGGGGGAAAGCTGCCCTCCCCACAACAGGCTTGGTGCACAACAAGTGCATTACAGTTTCCTAGAGGGAGTTTCAGTCAAGGACTCAGGTTCCCTGGACTCATATGTATATCTACGTTTCCCATCTAGGGGCCACCATTCGGAGGCTTCCTTATCTATGAGGTGGGTTAGGGGGTGTATGGTCTTGACTGAGACACTTTCAGCACTAAATTCAAAATACAATACACCAGATCAAAAATACAATAAACCAATCCCATTCTAACACGATACCGAGCACTATATTAGTCAGAGTTCAGTCAGCAACACAGAAACCACACTAGTTATTTTAACTGAGAGAATTTAATGTAGGAAAAGTACCTAAACAGGTACTGGAGGATGAAATAAGCAAACAAGAACACTGAGGCAATGTGAATTAGTAACTGCAGGAAATAGTAATTGACCCTAAACTGGGAGAACAAAAGAAAGATGCTGGGAATAACTGAACCTGCAGAGCTGGGACACTGATCTCTGAGAAGATGGCATTCCTGACTTCTGCGAGTGCAGCATTTGCTTAGAGGAGAGATCCCACCAAGGATGGGATGCAGGCCTCTGAGGAAGTCTCGTCAGGAAGGAATGTTTCTGAGAGGTGCCAACAGGAACAATAAGCAAGCAGGAAGAAGCAAGTCCTTTCTCCGTGCTCTGCCCCACAGTCTCTCTCTAGCACCGTCCAGTGGTATTACCAGCCAGTGAGCCATCTGACAATGAAGAAATGTTTTCAGAATCCCGTCCCCAGAATCATAAAGCAGGTTACAGAAAGTTGGGTTCAGAGCTGAGAGACAAGCTTAATAATTGGCACACCATGTCTTCACAATTTTTAAGCTCTTAACTTTGATTCATCTTATGGTCAATTGGAATGAATCTTCATGTAATTTTAATGCTATGTTTTTGCACATTTTGTGCATTTGAAATCTGAGAATATTATTCTTTTGCCTTTGCTAATAAATGACAATTTGTTGCTTACAAAAATCTTGGATTATAATTGTTTTTATGCTCCAAATTCCTTAGCTATCATTCCATAATATTCAGGAATTTAGTTTTGCAGAAGAGGAGTTGAATGCTACATTATTTAGTTTCTTTGTAGGTAATCTGACTTCCTTTTGAATTATGATTGAATTATTTATATTTTTAACGGTCAAAACACTAACTAGAATATGTCTAGGTGTCTCTGAATTCACTTGGTTTGGAATACAGTGACTGTCTCAATCTGTATCATGATCTATCTTTGGCTTGAATATTTGTTCTCCTATTTTATAAACTATCTTTTTCACTTGTTCTAGTTTCTTCTTCAGACAAAATTATTTATATGTTGGCTTTTCATTCTTGCTATTAAATATATATCACTTTATTTATTATTATTTCATGTATGTTTTATTTGCCTTCGATGACTTGGAGAGCTGTTTAAATACATCCTTTTTATCGCTGATTAAATTTTTTGCAGTGTCACTTCAGCTCAGGACTGCTATTACATTTTAATTTCTTGCAATTCTTCCTTACCATATCTTGCCTTTCCCTCTCATCCTGTTGCCTTTTAATATAATTCAGTTTTTTCTTTATGAATCCCAGTTCTCCTTTACAAGTGCCATGGCTTGTACTCTATTGCACATGCCAACGATTTTTCTGAAATTTTCTTCTGGACCATTCATTACACAAATTTCAGAGGTATTTTCTGCTTCTGTGTTCTACATGTGGCTTCTCATTACCTCTTTCCTCAGTTCAGGGCCCTGATGTTGGAAGTTTTGTTTTCTTCTTTTTAAATTTAGGATATCTCCCAAAATGATGCACTATATTCAATACAGTATCTCCCATCAGATACAGCATGTGAATTGCTTTGTGTCGTTTTCTTCTTCTGTGACAAATATCCTTCTCTAAGCTGCATCTCAAAGGAAAATTTGCATGCTCAGCTCCCACTCTAATTCTCACTTCTTTAAAAGTTTTCTAATAATTGTCTTCCGAGATAAACTCTTTCAGTCTCCCTGCTTGCTAGTTTCTGTCATTCTGAACATAAGGTGTACATGAAAATTTGCAATTACCAACATATTCTTCTATCAGAGTTATTCATGTTTTTTATCCCATCTTTACAGGTTTACTTGTGCTGATTATTGTATCTTTAACCCAGTTTGCTACTGACAGTTCTTCCCACCCTCTTACCCCTTCCACATCTGTCCAGGTGTTCTCACAGATTTGCTCTTTCTCCTTCTCTCTCTCTCTCTCTCTCTCTCTCTCTCTCTTTCTCTCTTTCTCTCTCAGAAAGATGTACAGTCAGTGTGGATCCTAATTCTGGCTGTCTCACATGTCAGCAGAACACTTTCCCAATTATCCATTTAATACATTTTCTGAAAATTTCAGTCTGGAGGTAGATGTTCCTTTTATTCAGAAAAAAATTTTTTGCTTTATAATATGAAGCCAGGTGTATCATATTAGGAATGGCTGATTGTGTTTTTCTGAGTCTAGCTCCATGTATCTTTGATCTCAGATTCTCTAGAAATCAGATCCTGAGACAGACATTACTTGGGCTGCATTAACCCAGGACAGCAAGAATGATGTATGAGGAAAGGTAAGTATGGAAGGCTGCAAAGTAGGGCAAAGTGATGCATTAGTGCATTGACCATGGCTTCACTGCAGCGGTTCCTTTGCAGGTCCCTCAGCAGGTATCAGTGCTGGGCATGTTGAAAGTCTCAGGACAGCTCTATGGAGAAACATATTTGGAGAGTCCATGGGATGGAAGAAAAAGGGGGGATTTATTTGCATACCCTTTCCTGTCTCTTGCTTCCCTTTGGACAAAGTTTACTCACAGGGGACTTAACTCTACCACACTTTCAGGTTGCATCACAGGAATCTTTGGTAGCTGTTCAGGATGCCAAATCCTACAACCTGACATGTGTATTTTATTTAGTTTCAGGACTGACAGGGAAAACCAAAAGGCTGAGCCTGTAAGACTGGTCAGCCTGGCTACACAGATGTGGCCAAGAGGAGGGCCTGGCACCCTCTTAAAGGCCAATAACTTTTTGGCTATCCCAAGTGAAGTCAAACTGGTCCAGGAAGAGAGAAGGCCAAGACAATCTGGGGCGACTAATATAATTTGGGTGATACAATGTGCCTTCTAATTACTCATGAATTCTTATAGATTGTTGTGTTAGAGCACCAATCTGACTTTATTCTCAATATCGTTATTACTTTTGGGCAATGTTGCTATTTCTTTTTGCCAACTGAGCTCATGCTTTTTCAGTAGGAATTTTTTAATGGGAGTTTAGTGGGAAGTTGATAGTGAGTGCTGATGGCCAGATGTGAGAGTAACTTTTGAGATTTGCATGAATATTACAGAGAAAAGTAAGTTTTATCTGTCTACCTACTTTAACACATAACTTATAATTACCTGTATGTCAATTTGTAAAATTATTCTAGCTGATTTATTTTTAAAAACAGGTGAACTCTAATTAATTGGTTGACATTGTCTAATTCCTTGTTCAAATTAAAAACGATTCATTCTCTGCTGGAAAGTCCAGTATTGACATGTCATATTTTCTGTTTCTATTTTATTTTGAAGGAGTTGGCTGATTTTGAAGAGGTACAGAAAGCTAGGAAGCGGTATTAAGATAAATTATAAAATTATTTTGTGGTTCTGGCTGTTTTCTTAAAAAAAATGAATGACAAATTTGCACATTAATACATCACCTGTAATTATACAGACCATGATTTAAAATTCAAAGATCCAGATAAACTATGTCATCTATTAATATATTTTAATACATTATGGTAATAAATTACCATCTTTTGGAGGAATATCAGTCCAGAAAAATAATTACATAATTTTCTCTATCTACTGAGTGTATGTTATCTTGCACAAAAAAAGGCAATGATACTGATCCACCAAGAATAAGAAAATGGTTCTGGGTTTATTTTCTAGTGGGTAGAAAGTGAATTTTGCAAATTAAGTTTTACACATGATCACACCTGCAATCATTTGAAGCAAGAATTTAGAATCTAAAGAAATCATAGGTTTCTTATTAAATATTCCAGTGGAATGTCATAGATATATGCACTCTGTCCCCAAACATATAAATGAACCAATTATTTTCTGGATTTAAGACAGTAAAGGTAATTTATTGCTTAGAAAAATATATGTCTCAAAGAAAAATATGAATTAAAAATGAATTTTCCTTAACTAATTTAACCTTGTTTTCATTTTGGTAGTTAGGGGAGAAACAAGGAAAAGATGTAAAGGATGGAAGAAAAATCTAGAGAAATTATGGCCAGGGGGAAGAGGAAAATGAATACTGAAAGGAAAGGTAATTGAGAAAGGTATGCTAAATTTATCTGTCAGGTGTTGGAAATCAGTATTAAAAATTTAAAGCACCTGAACCAGAACATCGTTACCCACTTAAACAAAGAGAAGCACTTTATTGCATTGTTTTTAATTTTTTTAAAAAATTAAGATATTCAAAATGCATTTTTCCCAAAGAGCCAATTATTCACATTTTAATGACTGTCAAATTAAGTAACATATACTACCCTAAGTTCTTGGATGAGTATGTTTTTCATTATAAACAAAGACAACTTTTACCAAAGATGTTTATACCTAAGCAATAAAATGGCTATCTAAGCAAAGCTCTACTGTGTGAAACAGAGAACATATGGTGTTATTCTGTACATTTTTTTCTCAGAATCTTACTGTACAATGTGACCTTTAGTGAAAGTTGGCATTATGTACAGATATTTTGATATATCAACTGCATGAAAACACTCCTTAAATTGAAAGCAGTGACCTGTCTCATACACTCTCTCTCTCTCTCTCTTTCTCTCTCTCGCACACACACACACACACACACACACATAAAACTGTAAAATACAGAGTAGAATTTTTCAAATTAACTAAGGAGAGAAGGTAGAAGAAGGGTCATCAAATATTGTTAAAGTAGCTTCATTGAAAAGCAATGCAAGAGTGAAGCAATAAACCATTCTCATTTTGTAAAGAAGACTTTTAATAGATAAGATACAAATAATAAATAACTTCAATTCTTAAATTTGGATTTTTCTTCTAAAATGTGCTTTAGTTGCACTTCATTTCACACATGAAGTCAAAAATTCATAAATTCCTTCATGTAGCAATATTTGACTTCTAACATCAGGTTTTAGGAAATCTACCAGGACAACTCACATGAAAAATGTATATTCTTACAAAGAAACCGTTTTTTTAAATCAAATAACTTGTTTCACTTGTTTTAAAAAATAACAGGCTTTTCCAATTTTTTAACATTTCTGGTCGTAGAAAGAGGTTTTCAGTTACTCGACAGATACACCTTATCTCTTACTGCAATTCTCTCAGGCAATACATAAGCATTTTGTGTCCTTTCACAGTGCAGTTCACTGGAAGACAAAAGCAAGAATTTGTTACACTCGAGCTATTCCCTTTTAACATATGCTTTCCAGCTGACTAAAGTTATCCTTAAAATTGTAACAGTCAAAAGCGCATCAGCCATAACCATCAAAATTGTTACAGATATTTTTTTAGTGTTATAATGCTCAATAAAGGGACAAGAAATTCGTTACAATTTATTCATTAATGTTCTAGTATTCATAGTTTACCATGTGCATATATTGTCCTATAATTACCTACAAATTAACTATATTAAAAGATACCTGATTTTTAAATATCATGTTCAAAAACTACCTCCTATGAAATATGACCACTGGAGGAAAAAGAATTCTTATGTTGCCATTCTAAATAAGAATATCTCATTGGCCTCACTGTTAAAAGAACAATAGAAGACTAATTAGCTCAACTATGTATTAGTCCCAGCGAGGGAACCCCAAAGCCCACAGTAATTTTGACACAGATGTGTGCCACATGATACCTTTATTATATGCTAATGATATTTGACCAGGAAACATAATAAAAACTTTTTTAAAAGATCAATTAGAACAATTTCATTAGATTAAAAAAGAAAAGCTTCATGTTTACTGTACGTTCTTCTAACATTTTTGCTAATTTAATTATGTTCTATGTGTCTCTGTTTTACAGATCAATCTAATGTACTTTCCAGCTGAAATAACTATTTTAACGCCTCTAAATAACCACTTATAATATATTCAAGGATATAGAACTGTATATAGTCAGCGAACAAAAGATTCAGGTTTTTATTTAGTATTTTTCGCATGACTGTTGCCGCATCGAAGAAAGTATATCATACCTTTCTTCTCTTCCCAAGATTTCATCAGGAGGTACAAATTTACTTAATGCATTATGCAGAAGGGGATTTGTTGGTGGTGGTGGTGGGTGTCCGCCAACATCAGGAATGTAGCTTGGAAATTTTTAAATATGTGTCTTGGTTCACAGATGTTGAAAATTAACTGATGACATCATGTGGTCTTCTCTGCTTTTTTCTATTGTGCTAGACTAAAGTTCTGTGAGGTCAGAGGTATTTCTAGTTTGTTTACCACTGTATGTTTAGCCTCTAGTACAGAACCTAGCTTTTGGTCAATATTTATTCAATGTGTATATTATTGAATA
This sequence comes from Cynocephalus volans, assembly GCF_027409185.1. NCBI lineage: Eukaryota > Metazoa > Chordata > Mammalia > Dermoptera > Cynocephalidae > Cynocephalus > Cynocephalus volans. Next base: position 40,422,357 of record NC_084465.1, read on the forward strand.
AAGGAAGAAATAAATGCTAAAATTCTAAATTGTGAGGAGCTACAAAGCAGGTATCCATTTGAAGAAATTTTCCTTGTGTGTCATCTATCTTTCACAATAGATAGAAAAAATTGTGTGCTGCTGATGATGGAAAATGATCATGATTGTTGTAAAGCATTGTTCTCAGCCTTAGCTTTGCTTTGGAATCACTTGGGGAATTTTGTAAAACACTGTTTCCTGGGTCCCACTCCCATGATTCTGTTAGAATTGGCCTGAGGCGTGGCCCTGGGCATCAGGATTTTAAAAATTTCTCCAAGTAGTTCTAATGTGTAGCTAGGATTGAGAACTACTGTTAAATATGATGATATAATGATGACTATGATGAAGAAGGAAAATTTCAGGACACCTAGCTTATAATTTTAATTTATGAAAATAAAAGGGAGATTTTTTTAAAAACCAATGGGTGCAACAAATCCATTTCATTTCTGGTTTGCGTACCAGTGTGTGCACACACATGCATGCACACACACACAGAGAAATACAACTTCAAACACTTTCCTTTGTTCTTTTCCTCATAGTTCAAAGAAAAAAAAGGTAGGAAAACAAAGACTTATCAAAAGAGCTAAATTTGACCTATCCTTGAATAGTAACAACATAATTAATGTAAAGTTAAAAAGCTTGGGGAAGGGGAGATGAAAGTGGAGAGGGGCAGCCAATTCTAAACCTACAGTCTCAAAGGACCTATTTCCCACAATATCAAAGAGTCAGCAGATACAATCAAGTTCATGTGCTTTTCTACTCAGTTTCAAAGATTTTAGTTTTAAAGATTACTTAACTCTTCCTACCTGTTCATCCAAAACCCCACCAATCAAGAAGAATTTAAGAATTTAAGATCCTGTAACTCAGAAGTTCAGCCCTGTGCTATTCCAATATGACTTTGAGTTCTGGTTCTAGTAAAAGGATTCTTATTCTGTCCCCTGCTTTGAAAGACTTTTACCTGATTAGGCACCAGTCCTTTGAGCAGGGTTTTCCCATGGCTTCTCCTCAGGAACCAGAATGCTACTGTTCTACTCTCCAAAATTTCTAATTTTTTTTCAAAAAAAGTATAGTTTTAGGGCCAAGATTACCAAGCAGAAGAGTTGACAGCCACCTACACAGCATGATTTACAGATCTGCAAATAGCCTCCCACAAAACACACCCCAAAATATGGGCTGAAGCATCTCTGCTAGAGATAGAAATGCTGTTCAATTCAACAAATTCATTGAGTGTGCTAGGGCTCTTACTATGGAAGCTGTATTTTCCAAACTAAAGATCGGTATATACCTTAAGAGTATCTAGCAGTAGGCGGCCCAAATCACTAAATCCAATTTTAGGTAACTAAAACAATTTTTCCTAAACTACTCTGTGGTCATTATACAGTAGTAGCCTTTGAGGCCTTTCTTGTTCCTAATGCTGGATTTCTTTATTGCATCTCATAACAGGGAAGAACTATCTAAGTCCTGATGCCAGGAATGTTGAGAAAGAAAAATCTACGGAAACTGTTTAGGAAACAGATAGCCGTTAAAATACAGTATTTAATCTGCAATCTTTCTGTTAGCTGTGTGAAATGGGAAAAAAATAATTTTCTCTATGGAATTGTTTTCTCATCTGTAAATTGAGAAAAATAATTCCTATTTGGCAGAATTGTTGTGAGAATTAAATCAGCTAATGCACCCAGGATGGTGCTCAGAGCAGTAGATACCAAAATTTAGTTCCTATCATAATAATTAATATTATTGTTAAGAATAGAAATTATCTTCCATGTTTCTTCAAAAGTGCATAAAACTTTGTTTTTATCTTACAGAGAATTTTATTCGTGAAGTCTAAAATTGTCCACCAGTGCTTAAGTGTTGGTGGAAATGTCGATTACTCTTTTGCAGCTAATCCACTCAAAAAATGGTGCCTCAGCTAGAAATGTAACAGGAAACATTACTTTCTGAAAAAGAAAGGAGAGCTCACAAGATTTTTTTTTTTACCTATTTTAAACTAATTTTTTAAATACTTGTATTCCACAGCAGGATTGTTTCAGTTCCAACAGCTCATCATATGCAGCTATCAGCCAGGTTAAGAGTTTAGTGCTTAGTTATTATGACATGATTTTTTGATGAGAGCAATCAGCTATTGTTAGCAAGTGAAAGCTGAAAAGACTGGATTGGTCAAATAAAAGCACTTTAGGCTGGAAATGCAATTAAGAAAAGGCAACAGTCAAAACACTGCCAAGGTGATTCATGATGTTGGAATGTTATCTGGATTGGGTCAGACGAAATGTTGGAGTGGTGTCATGGTTTACAGCTCAACTTCAAATCTGAATTCTGGTCATCTAAGATTTAACGGAAAGTCCACAAGCTAGGTCATAATAGAGTAATGACCATAAAATGTTGAATGTTTATCATTTAGAAAAGGGAATACAGCAAAACTGCATGTTTCTGTTTTAAATCCTCTATTGTCAAGGATATGTAACATATACATATATATTATTATAAAATAGATTTTCTTTTTTTTTTTTTTTTTTGCTTTATTTTCAATGTTCTTGAAAGAACACACACACAGAGAGAAATACAACTTAGCATTTAAAGAAATGAGCAAACCAGCAACTGGTAAGCTCTACTAAAGAATATAGTTTGGGACAGTTTATCATGTAGTTGAGGTCCTTTGATTGTAGAAAAGACTGCTTACTGGAGCCATGCTAAGAAAGGAAACTGAGAACATTAGAAGATGGTTTCTTTAATTTTATCAGGTTAGAGTGATTAATGGATTGCTTATGACTTCAAGAAAGATTAGGTTGGAAAACCAGAAAAGCTGCCTCAAAGTGTTTTCTTTCTATCAAGCTGCCCTGAAGTATTGATACTGACCAATGCCATTCATTCATAAGTCATCCAGTAAATATGTATTAAATGCATTCTAAGCTAAATGCCCATGAGTGGGAAGTCAGAAAGAGATTAAATTTATGAATTATTTGCTAAAGAAGGATTGTAGACTATGACTTAGAACCGTGGCCAGAATTAGCCTTCATACCCCTCTTCCCCAATAGTTGGCCTTGGCCTCTATCCAATAGGGAAATAGGATCTGCAAAGTTGATACCAACCCAGCCCACAAAAATAGAAGGTCCTTGGCCTCACAGAGCTCAGAGATCTGGAATATAGAAAGACAGCCTTCTAGATTAGCCTCTTGAAGGCAGGCCTTTGGCCCTGACCCAGATGTGATTTCCTTATGGATCCATAAGGAGAAAGGGAATTCGTGCATACACTAGGAAGGTAGATCCAGAAATAAACCAAACAGTTCCAAAAGGGCTGGCTGTGTATCACTCCATCTTCCTAACGGAACAGTGAGGGATTAAATATGTTCTTATTAATACTGCATCCTCCTGGTGCGTGGAGAGGAAGTCCCTTTTCTTTCTATGGAAATGTGAGGAGTGGGTTTATAAGCATTTCTTAATTACACTTCTGCTCTGTTTGAAAGATGAATAGGAGTGTACCAAGAATACGACAAAGAGAAGAGTTGATAGATATTCCGAATAGGAAACTAGGCTGCAAAGACTGGAATCTAGGATGTGAAGAGGGATGGGGGCTGAGAAGGAGAGGAAGATGGGGGATATAAGGATGGGAGAGACAGCAATGACCCTCAGATTCCTGGTTCATATCCCCAGAGATTCTAGTTCACGGTGCTTATATAGCGGGGTGTGATGGCTAATTTTAGGCATCAACTTGATTGGGTTAGGGGTTTTCAAATAGCTGGTAAAGCATTACTTATGGGTATGTCTGTGAGGGTGTTTCCAGATTGGCATTTGAATTAGTAGATTGAGTAGGAAAGATCAGCCCTCACCAACGTAGGTGGACATTGTTCAATCTGTTGTGGGCTTCAATAGAGCCAAAAGCAGAGGAAAGGTGAATTCTCTCTGTCTTCTGTAGCTGAGACATCCATCTTCTTCTGCCCTCAGATATCAGAACTCAACTCCAGGACTTACACCAGCAGCCCTCCATGTGTAAATGAGAGTTACACCTTTGGCTCCCTAAGTTTTCAAGCCTTTGGATTCAAACTAAATTACACCAATGGCTTCTTCTTAGCCTCCATAATCACCAATTTTCATAATAAATCTCTTATACAATAAATATATTATTGGTTCTGTTTCCCTGAAGAACCCTGAGTTATACACAGGGCCATGGTATTTAATTGGTTTATTTTTTTTTTTAAACAATGACCAACTAATTCTTATTATAGATAGTAAACCCCAGGTTGAAACACTGTGTTCTAGGTGATGAGGAGATACTAAAGAACTTAAAGCAAGTTTAAAAGGTAGAATTTAAAGAAAGGATTAAAGTAGAAGAAAAAAGAAGGATAAATATTAAAGATGAAGGTTCTGGCTAGAGTGACTAAGCAGATGGTAATGCTATTAGCCTACACCAGAAATACATCCTGGGAAAACTTCTAAGAGAAAAAGATTCAGTTTAAGTTTAACATTGTCTACTGGATTCTGGAGAAAATCAGTGTTCAATTATGTTTTACTTTATAAACACTAAGAATGAATAGATATCTAATTTACCTAGTCTCATTAATTCACTGAAGAAAAGGTTATTGAAGGGTGCCTATTTTTACCTTCAAAAAAAGAAGTTCATAGTAACAGCTGGCCCTTTTGTCAAATGAGGTCATTTCTGCTACTCTGGGTCTTTGGGTCAACCAGTCTGCAGATAAGTAACATTTACTTAGCCGAGTAGTCAGAGGAGTGAGGATATGTCAGGCTCACCTGTTTCTAACAGGACATTACTGTACCCATTACTGCTTCACCAAAGTCCCAGGACCAAACACTGGTCTTGTAGAAGACTGCAATGTTCTCTTACAACAGAGCAAAGTAAAATTTACCAGAGCAGCCAAGTGTGGGAGTTATCTCTGGCCTCTCTGGCTAAAGACTAGGGCCCTCTACAAAAGGCTACCATAGCCCCTCCCTGCGCCTTCTCTGCTGACTGCTGGTCTCAATTTTTTTACAGAATCTCCTCTTTCAACCTGCTCTTGTCCCAATTCCTTTTCCTTACCCACAACTAAAGGCAATACCACCCCCTATCCCAACCGACCTTAATTTTATCTTACCAGTTGAGGAAATTGAACTTTGTCGGAATCTCTAAAGGTTCTCCTGGGATAGAGAATTGACTACTGCACAGTAGGAGAGTGGGTGCTGATTCAAGTTCATTCTCACTACCAGGCAAACTTCTCGCTAGTTACATGGGAAGCAAGCAGGACCAGCATATGCAGTTGTGCAAGGTGGACAGGCTGTGCTCTGCACAAATACTCACATGAAAGAACAAGTAGAGGCTGCACTCCAGCCCACATCTGGCTGGTCCCACCTTGTGCCCTGGCATAAGACTCCCTTCATCCACAAGGGTGACTCTTCATTATTGGCTCGAAGGCACATCTGGCCCAGAGGTGGCCCTAGAGCAAGGCTCATCGAGGTGAGCCTTGATTTACTATGGAGGGCTTGACTCATTCCAGACCCTACCCTACACTAATACAGTTACACTGACTGCAAATTGCTTTCATCTAGTCTTCAGCTTCAGTTTCTGTTAGATCAATAATTTTAGACCCGAGGAGGAGTAATTTGGTATGTCCTGCTACAAATAAGTAAAATATTATTCTGTCACTCAAGGAGTTTACAATGTAGGAGGTCAGAAACATACACACAGATAAATAATCAAAACAGTGAAATAAAAGAAGCACAAAGTCTATGAGTTTGGAGAAGGAGACTTCTTCTGACAGAGGACACTGAAGTGTTCCAGGAGATAGTAACATTTAAGCAGCCATTGAGAGGTGGACAGAATTTTAACAGCAGGTGGGAGAGCACTGCATGCAGAACAAACTCACACAAAGACAAGGTGGTTAGCAAGAGTGGAGACATATGGAAATTGTAGTGCTTTCAGGGATGGTGCAAATAATTCAAGGAGAATGAGTGAAAGCAATGAGAAATAATACTGTAAAGGTATAATCAAAGGAAAAGGGCTGAAGGACTTCACACAGCATAGTCCTGTGATTTGAAACCGTGAAGACCAGACCCGCTGGCTTGACCACTTTGGCCTCTTCTGCCAGAAGAGCTCCACATTTATCTGTTATACGTACTAGCATCAGAAGCTAAAAAGAAAAAAATAAAAAATGAAATCCACTTATCTAATCTGGCTTCATTTTTCAGACAGGGAGCTGGTGCCAAGAAAGATACAAGAGGCCCAGCTAATGTCACATCACTAGTCAATGGCAGGTCAGGACAAGAACCCAAGGCTTTAGCTCTTTTCACTCCCCAGCTTCTCACACTGCAATGATGACCTTCTCCTATGGGGCAATGTACTAGAAAATAAGTTGAGCCACAGAATTTTTGTGGCACGTTTCCTGGAACATGGATTTAATTCAATGTCAAGTATGGAAAGTATTTTTTTCTATTAAAAGCAAAAAGCACAATTTAAAAAATATAAGTATAATTGGTTACATTAGGTATCACAGATTCCTGGGATATATTATGACCCTCACTGGCCATACAGCTATTTGTATGGAACACTTTAAGAGAAACTTCGTTACAATGAGGCTGGAAGAGCAGGTTGTTGCCTAATTTGGGAGGTCCTTAACTACCACCCTCGGGGGTTCAATTCAACTCAATAGACAATGCATAACTATTAAACTTTTTAAACTGTGGAATGAAATTATCTGATCCAATTTATCTTTTACGTGCTTAACTTTAATGTCCCTGTTCTTTATGTCTTTTAAGGTCATCTCTGCTTTCTCTTTGTCTTTGTTGAACCTGGATCTAAACATCAACTTACTTGGGGGGGGGGGGGGCTAATTGTGTGTGTCTTTTTTATTTTTATTTTTTTTACATTCTTCTTTTTACTGATTTACAGGTTCTTTGAACTCTTTGGGGGTTCAATTTCAGATCCAAGCTTGAGAGTGGCTCAGCACCTCCAAAGATTTCTCCCTGCTGAGTGTGAGAAAGTAAAAGAACACAAGGGCTGAGAGAGCCTGTTCCTGTGGAATATGCCATTTTATGATTCCAGCTTCTGGATTGGAGAGGAGTACAGAGTCAAGAGTCCCTGAGAAGAGATGAGCCGGACTTGCCTTGGAAGGTTTGATCACAGTATGTACTGTGGCTGTCACTGCATTGTCCAGCACATTGTACATGCCTTGGAATTTAAATTTAGAGATCTCTTAGTTGCTGCAGCTATGTCTGGGGAACCTTCCAAATCAACAGTCTGCTTTCTTTCAAAAGCTCGACAGAAAAATTACAAAACATCATCCAGTTTTTCCTTTATAAGTGGAATAAGGTAAAAATGCACACTAGCTCAAAGAAGTCAAGTAAAATTCAAAGCTGCCCCTATTACAGTGAAGCAGTCCTTCGGCCTCCTCGATGATCTATCTTGTATATTTTTTCAGGAAACAAAGATCTGATCAAGAAACTCTAGCTGCAATTGAAATTGATTCACTTAAAAAAAATTTACAATATTTTAATGTGTTGCTATTAGCTAGAAGTTCTATTAGCTAGAACTTTCAAAAGGGATAAGTAACTTTTATTGTTAAGTTCATGTTTACTTTGAAAATAATATTATTATATAATTGAAAGAAAATACAAATTTAACTTACCATGTAGAATCAGAATCTGGAATTTTTACTGCCTAAAAAATCTAAAGCTTGTGGGAGTCCATACACATGAAATCCAAGGGTAATAATGACAGGGCCATAATCTAAGAGTCCTTATACTCTAATGAATTGTTTCTTAAAAGGCAGAATTTAACACCAGTTTCCTGCAGAATGTTCTGTTGTATTACCATGGTGACTTTCAACCAGTACATGTTTTTTAACTTTATTAAAAAAATTCTAAGTTCCTGTTTCTCTTGCTTTTTTAATGTCATATACTTTGTGATACTTTCTCATTTATGCCATTATTTTAAAATGAGGCCCAGAGACTCCTGATCTCATCAAATATCTTGGTGAATATACTTTTGCTTTGGAGCAAGTACACCTTAATATTCATAACTCTTGGAACTGAAGAAGCAGAAAGTGAAAAGAATCATAGCAATTCCCAAGCTTTAAGTATTGGGGCTAAATAGCTGATGTGAACAACTTATCAGGGGATTGGCAACATTATTAAAGTATCATGTAAAAGCCAAGATCACTCTGAGTTTCAAAAATCCAAGGAAAGGAAAACTCTAGTACTAGTTGACATTTCAATAAAATATGGCTAAGAGGAAAATGCCTTCTATCAGGAGATCTCAATGGGCTGGCTTTGAGCATAACAATAAAGCAGAGACAAAGCAGTAAAATAAAAATATATCCCAGTGATGATACTGAAATCTGAAAATCAATTAAGGAAGTTTTGAAATAACATAGATTTAAATAATTTTATGAGAAGTTTAAATGAGAACCAAGTAAGTGAGATACCTGTGTGTATTAGCACTTCTGCTGCACAGAGTTTTATTGCTCTCTATGCACTAAAATCATTCAAGACATCAACAAATTTTCTAAGTTAATTTTTGTATTTCATAAAATTAATAGTATGTAATATGCATCACAGTGCTTAGCACAAGTAAGAACTATAAAGAATTCTTAGATTTTTAGGGATGTGGGTATGTTTCTTTCTAGAGAAGTCCCACATTAGCTTTTGACATTTAAGCATATTTTATCACAAATCACAAAATAGCAAATGATATCACATATGTGTATTTATATCTCTGTTCATCTATTTGTGTATTTCTGTTAATATCTCATCCAATTTCTATGTACTGTTTTATATACTTATTTAATAAATAAGATCATATACATTTGTAAATTCATATACCAAGAATGGGACAAATAAATAGAATGATTATGCTGGAAAATAGAATACTGAAATGGGTTTATCAGTATTAAAAGAAAAGGTAACTTTAAAATTTCTAAGAATATTATATAATACTGTACATCCCATCCCAATTTGGAAAATTTTAGACTGAGAATGAATGAACAGATTTAGCCCCTATCTTTAATTGGAGATCAGAGAAAAAAATTTAAAATATGCTAAATAGGAGAGAGTACAGAAGAAAGAATTTAATCATATTGTATGTGAGCTTTTAAAAGGTCTAACAGAATTACTTATGTAAAGCCTGCAAGAAACTAGAAATAAATGGCATGGGAACTATAAAAACATTCTATACAGGGAAAATGATAGAAAGGAATAAGCAAATGAAAAATTTATTTTTGAAGGAAACAATCTAAGATCAAAAGAAGATTCCCCCTTTACCTATAGGAGATTACAACAAGAACATTCATTTAATAAAACAAAAGCACTAAGAAAAAAATGTAATAAAACAACAATATTAGATGGGAGCTAAATAACAGAACCAAGGAAGCAACTTGAGGAGCAAAAGCCACCATCACATAATTAATAAATAAGTCAGACACAGTCACACACAGCAAAAGACATAATAGACAGAAGAAAAATATCAAACTACTAGGGAAAGGGGTATAATTATGGTGACTATACAAGGGAAAAGCTATTGAGATTAGAGTGATTAAGAGAAAATAATACACAGAAAACAGGTAAAAAATGATCCAGAAAAAAAAACCAAAACAGTGTTCCTAAAGTAGGGAAGTCAACAAAGGTAACAGAAAAAAGCTTCAAAGTATAATCAAGCAAGATAAGGAAGAACTGAATTGCAGGTCCAGGGGACACGTTATAGTCTAAGAAAATTTTATACAGCAATCTACACTAAGAAAAATCTGAATGAAGCATTAAATTTTGGAGGTAAAGAAAGAATTCTTCAGTCAGAAAAAAAGTGTGTGTGTGTGTAAATAATGATGAGGTAACATGTCAGTCTGATCTCAGATTTCTACTAAATCCAATGCCAGAAGACTTCAGAAGACAGGAGAACAAATGTTAGCAACATTTAATGGGAAAAAGTGTAACAAAGATTATTATGTACAACCAAATTGTCAACAAATATTAGGGCCACAGGAAGGCATTTTATAAATAAAAACATCAACAACCAAAAAATACTCAGGGAGTACACAACTCATGAGCCCTTCCTGTGAAAAAGGAAAGGAAGTACTTAATGTTAAAATTTTGTTCAACTAAAGATGCTTGATTTGAGAAGCTGGGTGAAAGATGAAAGTGTTTTGTCAACACCCACAGATAGTAAAGCAATAACTACACAACAGTAAAATAAATACAGCATAAGCCAAATTGTACACTCAGCCAACTTATCATTCAACTATGAAGGAAACAGACATTCTTACTCATGGAAGAAAAGCAGCACGTGTGAACCTTCTGGAGAAAAACAAAAACAAAATCAAGCAAGCAAAACAAGCAAACAAACTACTTTGCTAGTGCAATCCTGTCCCAAGAGGTAAACTGTTTTAAAGTTCCAAACTGAAAAACAATAGTAAAAGAATTGACAGCAAGTTTTGAATCCATTAAAATAAAAATAAATTGTTGAAAATGTAGAAATCAGAGAAAAATCATATTATTAACATGGATAATGTGTATATAACAACATGGCTCACAAAATTTGGGAGGAATTGATGCTCTGGAAAATAGCTGTTTAGCCAAGCTGACAAATGACTTTAATTTATGAAACGGGAATTTCCACTGACTATGCCTCCAAAATATTTTCCTATATAGAAGTCATCAAAACTGTATATAGTTCAGGATAGGGTAGCTCTCAGTTCTTTACCAAGTTGGATCAGGAGAGAAAATGTGGAAAACATTTTAGTGCTTACTTCTCAACTTTCAGCAGAACTCACTTCACAAGAGAAAAAAAAAATTGAAACATAGTTTAAAATTTTACTTTATACTCAATGTTTCTAATCTCAGACAGATCATTTGGGAAGTTACATCACTGGTTATAATAAGTTTGTATATAGAGCTCAGAAATTCCATCAGTTCCAATTCAGTTTTTAAATTCTGTTTAAGTGCAATCAAAACTTAAATTAATATTTTTTAAAAAATAGCATATTTTGTTAAGAAATCTATCTTTCCATCCTTCTACATAAAAATATTCTTCATGTTGAGTGATATTAAATTTTTTAAAACAATGATTACTTCAGATCGTTAGATTTTGGTTGACTGTTATATTTTTACTTTATTCTTTTCTGTTTTGAATAAATAATTTATAATTGAAGTGTCATTATAAAAGTAGTTTTGAAACAAGAAAAAACACTCTAAATTTAAAAGGCAGTATTATAGGTGGATAACATTTTAATTGATAACATAGTGTAAGGACCATTATTTTTTAATCTATAACATAATTTTAGTTAAAAATTGTTCAAATCATATTATTTCTTTGTACAGTATCTACAATGAAACTGTTTTTGGTTTCCTGCATGTTTCAACTCATATCTAGGATTTTAATATCTTAATCAAGAATTGTACCTTATATTTGATCAGAGGTATGACATTTAAAAGTCTATCAGGCATTACCTTCATTTGCTTGATATCAAATTCTTATTCCACTAATGAATTTACTCAAAATTAATCCTTCTAATCTCACATCACTTTTTCTTGACCCAAATTTTTTTGTTTTCAACTTTCTATTTGAAAAATTAATAAATTTTGTTTTTAGCATAAAAAGTTCCTTGTTTTCTCCTGCTCCTCTTCCTCCTTCTTCTTCTTTAATGAGACCAATCCAGGACGAAGATATTCTTGGCAGGTAAACTACGCTTTGGTAAACTAACCTTAACCAAGTCCATGGAGCATGCCTGAAATTCCCCGTCATTGATATACTTATGTCAATTTCTTTTTATTATTTTTATTATTATGAATATTCATGAGATTCAAATTACCAGAAACTGCTTTTGTACCTCGTGTCACCAACCACCCTCCTCCTCCCCGTCTCCCCCCCACTCCACTTTGCAGCCCTAGGAATGTTCCCTCCCCCGGTAAGACTACCTCACTACTGTGGTCTGTCTTTCCTTCCTTCCTTACTCTCTTAGCTCCCACATATGAGTTAGAACATACAGTATTTATCCCTCTGTGTTTTGCTTATTTCACTCAACATAAGTTTCTCAAGGTTCATCCACATTGTTGCAAATGGGAGTATTTCATTATTTTTATGGCAGAGTAGTATTCCACAGTGTATATATACCACATTTTCCTTATCCAGTCATCCATTGATGGACATTTAGATTGGTTCCATATTTTGGCAATTGTAAATAAAGCTGCAATGAACATGGAAGTGCAGATATCCCTTTGACATGATGATTTCCATTCCTCAAGGTATATACATACCCTGAAGAGGGATTTCTGGATCATATGGAAGATCTATCTGTAGTTGTTTGAGAAACCACCATCTGTTTTCCATAGTGGTTGTACTAATTTACAGTCCCACCAACAGTGCAGGAGTGTTCCCTTCTCTCCACACCCTCGTCAGTACTTGTTATTCACCGTCTTTGATTATAACCCGTCTAACTGGGGTGAGGTGGTATCTCAATGTAGTTTTAATTTGCATTTCCCTGATGACTAGTGATGTTGAGCATTTTTTCATGTATCTGTTGGCCATTTGTATGTCTTCCTTTGAAAAATGTCTATTCAGCTCCTTTGCCCATTTATTAATTGGGTCATTTGTTTTTTTACTGTGTAATTGCTTGAGTTCTGTGTATATTCTGGATATTAATCCTTTGTTGGATGCACTGTTAGTGAAAATTTTCTCCCGTTCTGAAGGCTATTGTTTTGCTCTGTTGATTGTTTCCTTTGCTGTGCAGAAACTTTTTAATTTGATATAGTCCCATTTGTTATTTTTTCTTCTGCTGCTTGTGCTTTCAGGCTCATGTTCTAGAAAGACTTCACATAAACAACCTAACACTATGCCTCAAAGAACTTGAAAATCAACAACAATCCAAACCTAAAGGTAGTAGACAGAAAGAAATAATTAAGGTCAGAGTAGAACTAAATGAAAAAGAGACCCAAAAAACAATAGAAAAGATAAACAAAACAAAAAGCTGGTTTTTCAAGAAGATAAATAAAATAGACAAACCATTAGCTAGGTTAACAAAAAAAGGAAGAGAGAAGACCCAAATAGCAAAAATCAGAAATGAAAAGGGAGACATTATAACCAATACCACAGAAATACAAAGAATCTTTAGAGACTATTACAAACAATTGTATGATAACAAATATGAAAATATGGAAGATATGAATAAGTTTCTAGACACATACAAACTATAAGACTGAACCAAGGAGAGATACAAAACCTGAACAGACCAATAACAAGCAAGGAGATTGAAACAGTAATTAGCAATCTTCCAACAACAAAAAAGTCCAGGTCCAGACAGTTTTACAGCTGAATTCTATCAAACTTTTAAAGAGGAGTTATTACCAATTCTCCTCAAACTATTCCAAACAATTGAATCAGACACTACTCTCCCAAACTCATTCTATGAGGCCAGCATAACTCTGATACCAAAACCAGATAAAGATACAACAAAAAAAGAAAATAATAGGCCAATATCCTTGATGAACTAGATGCTAAAATCCTCAACAAAATATTAGCAATCAGAATACAGCAATATATTTAAAAAATTATACACTATGATCAACTGGGATTCATCCCAGGGATTGCAAGGATGGTTCAACATATGAAAGTCAATAAATGTGATATATCACATCAACAAACTCAAGGACAAAAACCATATGATTATCTCAACAGATGCTGAAAAGCACTTGACGAAATTCAACATCACTTCATGATAAAGACTGTCAACAAGTTAGGTATAGAAGCAAAATACCTCAACACAATAAAAGCCATTTATAAGTCCACCACCAGTATCATTCTGAATGGGGAAAAATTGAAGGCTTTTCCCTTAAGAACAGAATCAAGACAAGGATGCCCACTCTCACCACTTCTATTTAATGTAGTACTAGAGGTACTAGCCAGAGCAATCAGGCAAGAGAAAGAAATAAAGGGAATTCAGATTGAAAAAGATGAAGTCAAACTTTCTCTATTTGTAGATGACATGACAATATATATAGAAAAACCTACAGACTCTATCAAAAACTCCTGCAACTAGTTAACAACTTCAGGAATGTTGCAGGATACAAAATAAATGCCCCCAAAATCAGTAGCATTTATATACTTAAATAATGAATTAACAGAAAGAGAAATAAAGAAAGTAAGTCCATTTACAATTGCCATGAAAAAACGAGATTCCTAGGGATCAATTTAACCAAGGAGGTGAAAGACCTCTACAATGAGAACTTCAAACCACTTCTGAAAGAAATTAAAGAAGATGAAAAAGATGCAAAGATTTTCCATGTTCTTGGATTGGAAGTATTAGCATTTTGAAAATGTATATACTACCCAAAGCCATCTACAGGTTCAATGCAATCCCCATCAAAATACCAATGACATTCTTCACAGAAATGGAAAAAACAATCTTACCTTTCATGTGGAAAAACAAAAGACCCTGAATAGTCAAAGCAATCCTGACCAAAAACCAAAGCCAGAGGCATAACTCTGCCTGACTTCAAATTATACTACAAAGCTGTTGTAACCAAAACAGCATGGTACTGGTAAAAAAAAAAAATAGACATTCAGACCAATGGAGTAGAATTGAGAACCCAGAAATCACTCCTCAGGCTTATAGCCACCTGATATTAGACAAAGGCAACAAAAATCTACACTGGGGTAAAGATTGCCTCTTCAACAACTGGTGCTGGGAAAACTGAATATCCATATGCAGAAGAATGAAACTAGATATGCATCTCTCATCATACACTAAAATCAACTCAAAATGGATTAAAGACTTAACTATAAGATCTGAAATTGTAAAATTACTAAAGGAAAGTATACGGGTGAAACACTTCAGCAATTAGGTGTGGGCACAGGCCTTATGAACATAAGCCTATGTCAATTTCTTAAGCATTCTTCAGATGGTTGCACAGACTACCCCATACCAATCACCATGTGGAGAAGAGCACTTAGACACCTAGTATAAATTGTAGTCTGTGCATGACACATAAAACGTAGTAGAAAAGGATATAAACGATGGAGGCAAACTGCTCATGTTTGAATTCTTGCACTGTTTCTCACCAGCAGTATGACTTTGGGCAAATTACTTAACTTCTCTGTGCCTCAGTTTTCTCATCTCTGTAATGAGGATGATAACAATGTCTGCCTTAAAAGGTTGTTGTGAGGACTAAATGAGTTAAAATAAATCAAACAGTTAGGTATTGGCTGGCACATAGTAAGCACGATGTAGGTGTTAGGTTTTACCTTTACTGTGGTAACAAGCATCAAAGTCTAACTTATTCTTCTTTTTAAAATCTGAAAGCATACATGACAAATATGATTATTAAAAATAACATGTATTAATTTTAAAATCATTTTATAGAGTCAAGACATGGCCTGTGTAACTACAAAATACAGTTTAGTAGGCTGAACATACAATTTAGATTGCCCAAGGCAATCTCAGTTTATGCTTAATGTCCTGGCATACTTTCAATAGCACCCATTCCACTCTCAAATGTAAGCCCATTTTTTATGATTATGCTATAGTTAAGAGAACAGAAATATGTCATTTGGATGGACTTGGTTAAGGTTAGATCTTAAGCCTTCAAGAACAGGAACTAGACAAAGATGCCCACTCTCACCACTCCTATTCAACATAGTGCTGGAAGTACTAGCCAGAGCAATCAGAGAAGAGAAGGAAATAAAGGGCATCCAGATTGGAAAAGATGAAGTCAAACTGTCCCTGTTTGCAGATGACATGATCCTATATATCGA
Source organism: Cynocephalus volans (assembly GCF_027409185.1). Lineage (NCBI taxonomy): Eukaryota > Metazoa > Chordata > Mammalia > Dermoptera > Cynocephalidae > Cynocephalus > Cynocephalus volans. The sequence continues at coordinate 40,438,095 of NC_084465.1, forward strand.
ACAGCCTAAAACCTCTACAAAAAAACTGCTGGAATTGATAAATGATTTCAGCACAGTAGCAGGATACAAAATCAACACACAAAAATCAGTAGCATTTCATTTCTCCAATAGTGAACATGCAGAACGAGAAATCAAGAAAGCCTGCCCATTTACAATAGCCACCAAAAAAATAAAATACTTAGGAATTGAGTTAACCAAGGAGGTGAAAAATCTCTATAATGAGAACTACAAACCACTGCTGAGAGAAATCAGAGAGGATACAAGAAGATGGAAAGATATCCTATGCTCTTGGATTGGAAGAATCAACATAGTGAAAATGTCCATACTACCCAAAGTGATATATAAATTCAATGCAATCCCCATCAAAATTCCAAAGACATTTTTCTCAGAAATGGAAAAATCTATCCAGACATTTATATGGAATAATAAAAGACCACGCATAGCCAAAGCAATGCTGAGCAAAAAAAATAAAGCTGGAGGCATAACACTATTCAGCCTAGTCTTTAACTGATGTTACCTATAAGAAGTTGAAGTAAAATGTTTCTTTTAGCCTTACAAAAAAAAACTTGTTAGCCATTATTTATTCATTCATTAGTTCATTCAACAAATGTTTATGGAGTTCCTATTTTCAGGTTTGAGGCTAAAGCTTTGAAGAAGACAGACAAGCTCCCTGCTCATGGAACTTACCTCTTTTTCAAGAACATAGATAATTAACAAGTAAACAAGTATGTAGAATAATATCTAACACATAGTAGGTATGACATAAACACTTCTAAGCTCTTTCTAAAATAAACAAGATATGGTTGATTTTGATAAATGTTCTGAATAAAATGAAGTAATAAGAGAAAGAAGTATCTGGATGTTATACAAAGAGCAGGACTATCAAAAAACGGCCCTGGATGTTCTATCTGGAGTGACTGAACTTGGACAAGAGACCTGGGATCAGCACCAGCCCCCAGCCCCCAGTCCTTCTTCCAATGGAGCACCCGTCTCTGAATTCAGCTTCACAGGAGACCAATGTCGTTCTCTAGCTAGCCCCTGGGCCTCCATGTGCTACCACCTGAAGTTCACAGATAATTCCTATTCCTACAGCAACTGACCCCTCAAATCCAGACTCTCTGGGGTCCAGGCAGACTGGTGTCCTTTATTAATAAATTTGGCCTAATTCCTGACCTATTCAAAGGGAGACAAATGAGAGGACAGGGTTTCTCCACTGGAGTATGGAACCACACTGCATTTTCAGCAGAGCATCTGGCCCAGAGATTCTTGGCCGAGCATCTTTCTCTCTTGGTGAAGAAGAATCAGGTGTATCCCTGCCTTCCCTCTTGATGATGCTGACTTCAAAGCCTTCGTATTTTATTCAAAAAGTAATGAGAAACCATTTTAAAAGTTTAAAGGCAGGGAGTGACATGATCTGATTTGATTTAAGGAGGTTATTCTGATGGTTGTGCAGATAATGGATTGCAGAAGAACTGTAATAAATTTAGGAAGGTCAGTCAGGAAGTTATTGCCACTGTCTGAAAGGGATGGTGTGGGTTGGACCAGCATGATGGCAGTGGAAATAGGAAGAAGTGGAACAGTTTGAGATCTATTCTGCAAGTCTTGTAGGTGAATTAAATGTCAGAGATGGGAAGATAAGAAGAATAAAAAATGATTTCTGTTTTGTTTGTTTTTTTGAATCACTGGCTGGATGAGGTAGTATTTTATGAGAGGAGCAGGTTAGCAGCCATTAAACTAAGAGCACTTTTTTGGATATATTATGCCTGAGATACCTATTAGACATGTAAGTGGAGACACTAGACAGAAATAAGGGAGTGAGGATTTTGAGGAAGGTTTGGATAAAATGTAAATTTGATACTCATCACCATATAAATTTTATTTTAAAAGCCATATGACTGGCATGTGACTAAAGAGAGTGATCATCAAGGAAGTGAAGAGTAGAGACTATTTCAAGAGGGGAATAGACAACTATGTGGGAATCTTCTTCTAGGTCAAGTAAAATGAGCACTCAGTACAGTACATTGGATTTGGCAATACAAAACACATTGATAAATTGACAAGACCAGTTTAAAAGAAGGGCTGGAAATGCACGTGGAAGTAGATTGTCTAAGGTAGTGCATAGGAGTGTTGAAGTATAGACAATTTACTCAATAAGTTTTGCCTCAAAAACAGCAGGGCAATTAGATAATATTTAGAGGAAGAGGTGGGGTCATTGAAAGGCTGCTTGTAAATAGGGAATATCAGAGCACAAGTGCAAACTAAAGTAAATGAGCCAGTGAAGAGCATGAAATAGATGACGTAAGAGAGGAGCACTAACTGAGGACCACTCTCTATGGGAAGGTCCAAGAGCACAAGACCCAGAGAATATTTGGAGGAATTTTCCTTTAAGAGTCACAGAGTTCCTTTTTGAAAAAAGTGTTTGCTGGAGGAGGACGGAGGTGATGGGTACCAGTGCAAGCAAGTTTGTGTTACAGAAACATTCCCTCTTGAGAGTATCTCTTTTCTCAGTGAAGTTATGGAGTGTTGAAGTGGGGTGAGGCTTGAAAGAGAGGAGAAGGTGTAGTATGGGGGGAAGACAGAATTCTAAGAATGACCCCCGGTGGCCCTCACCCTTGTATAATCACCTCACCTACAGTAAGGCTGAACCTGCAAGCATGATGAAATATCATTCATGTGATTACGGTTCAGGTATACAGCAAAACGGAGATTATCTGAGTGTGCCTAATCTAATCACAGGAGTGCTGTTAAGCAGAACAACTCAGAGATTCAAAGCTCAAGAGAGAGAGAGAGTCTATACATTGTTGATGGCTTTGAAGATAAAGGAAGCCATGGTCCAAGGAATAAGGGAAACCTGAAGGAATTAACTGTGGACCCCAGCTGATAGCCAGCAAGGAAATAGAACCTCAGATCCACAACCAGAAGGAATTGAATTCAGCCAATAACCTGAATGAACTTGCAGGTAGGTTCTACCCTAGACTCTCCAGATAAGAGCCTGGCTTACCCAGCATCTTGACTTTGGCCTTAGACCAAAATCAGAGAACTCAGCCAATGTCACTCACACTTCTGACTTGCAGAGCTGTGAGATAATAAATGGGCATTGTTTTAAGCCAGGAAGTTTGTGGTAATTTGTCATGCAGCAATAGAAAACGAATATGAATAGCTATTCTGAGATTGAGGATGTTAACATACTAGGGATAATGGTAGATTTTTGAATATAGTTCTGTGTCCAGTAGAAATATGTGGTCATTAAGTGAAGCCAGACATTCCATTTGTGATATGACTCTAGCAACTTTTAGCTTCAGGCATAGAGATGTAGGATACTTGGGTTAAATTAGGATTATATTTTTGACAGTTAAGTATGAAAAAAAAGAGACAAGCACAAGGGCTTTGCAAGGGAGTGATTATAATGATGCACAATGGGATCCAGGTGAGGGGAAATTAAGACACATCTGGGATGGGCATGATGGATAGTAAGAAAGCGAGTTACAGTTTTCTCAGTGAAGCACAAAAATGGTGACAGAAGAAGGGCTGACGGGAGGGGCTGATGGCCAGTGATGTGTTTGAAGTGGGTGATTTCAAGATCCAGAGTGTGATCACAGGAGTACAAGGAAAATGTTGTTAGGAATGAAAAAGTGGAGGAACTGGAAAGCCAGAAAGTGGTTCAGACTTATGGCTGACAAATACCGAGAATGAAGACATGAATAGGAGGAGAAAAGAGAGATCAAATTCTCTAAAAAATGGGAGAATCACCTAGAAAGGAGGTCAGTAAGCTGTTGGTACCAAGAGGGGCAGCAATATCTTGATGACAGAAGCTTTAGTTTTTCAAAGAGGAAACAAGGAAAATGTCTTGGAGGCAGCAGTAGAGAGCAAGAGAACACATACCTCCTGGTATTAAAGTACCTAGGGATTGGGAGAAGTAAGGTCTACTTCAAAATACTGCAGGGGAAGCAGTACTTTCAACCAGCAGCCAAGTTTCAGTCGAGTGTGGTGGTGAAGGGCACATTAAGTGAAGTGAAGACCTTGAGGATATGAAAGAGTTTACTGATCCCAGATCTCAAATCTCAGAGAACACAGAGAAAGGATTTGAAGTGGGAGTGTTAGATGGAGTCTCAGTGGTTGTGGTGGTAGAAATATAAAGTAATATTGTGCTGAGCCTTAGTGATAACATGGCCTGGGAGGTTTGATTTCTGTAGGCAAAGGTAATAATCTGGAACATGAGGCAGGCTGGAGTCAGTACTGGTTATCTCTTAGAGAAAGGACATTAAAAAATTCAAAGTCTCTTCCCAAATACATAGTGTGGTGGTTTGGGAACCTGTTTCTCTTCCTGGGAGCTCTCAATGGTATGCAGGGGTGGTTAGGGAATACTGACCCAGAGTGGCCATCGTACCTTACTCTAGTTCACTGTAGTAGTTATTATCCCATAAAACATAAATGAGAAACTCTCTTTATAGTATTGTCATCAAAGAAATTGATTATATGAATGAGAATTCTAATATGATATGGTGTAATATTCAAACCTGATCCCTAAGATTAGGAACACACAGTGGCAACCTGGTCACTAGCATTCATCTTTTCAACAGGGACTGTGACAGCAGACTTCCAAAGGAGGGACAGAGGTTTGGGTCATGGTTTCCATGTATCTCAGTATTCTTTTAGTCCTTACTTATTTATTTCTAGCTTTTCTAGTTCAATTTCTGCAATACGTAACCCATTAAAACATATTTAAAATATATAAACAAAAAATATATATAATTTTAAATAAAAATTAAAAATTGGATATATTTATACAACATGATGCTTTGATATATATATACACAGAGTGAAAGGATTGCTACAAACTAATTAACATATCAATCTCTTCACATAGTTATATTTCTGTGATGAGAGCACCTAGCTCCTACTGTCTTAGCAAATTTTCATGTCATCATGCTGTACGTTAGATCTCTAAACTTATTCATTCTATATAACTGCAACTTTGTACCCTTTGACAAATGTCTCATTTTCCCTACCTGATCAACTCTGGCCACCGCCATTCCTCTCTCTGCTTCTGTGAATTCAAATTTATTAGATTCCATGTAATTAGATTCCTGTATAAGTGAGATCGTGCAGTATTTTTCTTTCTGTGTCTGCTAATTTTTAAGTGTTCTTTTGGTCTTTAGGTTTTTATCCAGTTAACCTATATTCTTTCTTCCTCATAGGCAATGTGAGGTGACTCAGCTATGGAAAACAATTGGCTCTGAACAGGAAAGACATTTGGGCCTCAATTATTTGAATGCTTGCCTCATTTAAAACAAACTTTATATATTTTTACATGTTTTTATTTTTTCACATATCTTTACGTATAACTTAACATGACAATTATTTGAATATAAGATTGGATTGTTAAAAATGTAGAGTTACTGGTAAGCAAAATAATTTTAAAATTTTCAAATATGATGCAATATTGGCAAAACATGTTGAAGAACCTACAAAGGAAAAGGGGGCGGTCACATGATGAACGGAACTCTGCAGATACTTATTTCCTCCTGACTGTCTCTCTACATTGCACGGAATTTGGTATTATTAAGTGTGACATTTCACCTATCGTGTTTTAAGCTTCTTCAGGGAAAAGAAAAAACATAGCCATTTTCCTCTTTGGAATAAGGACCAACGTTATGTTGTTATGGTAACCAAAATTGTAAAACATTTGAGAAGGGTAGTTCTTCAAAAGTTACCATACCTTGGTAATCGTGCATGAGCAACGCCATTAGTTTGAAATGCACTCGTTGCTACATGATCATAATTGTCCCCAGACTGCCCCACAGGATTTCTAGAAGAACGACTTCCTCAAAACCTTTTAAAAAATGAACAAGGCAAATATTTATTATTTTACTAAGAAAATCATTCCCAGCATTTCACCAGGTTTAGTATATTTAAATTTATTTTCCAGTAATTTACACATGTGTAGAAACTTTTATATTGAGAAAACATATGCATCGCTATAGCTAGGCGGGGGTCTATAAAATATTTATCAGTCATGCTTATATCTATTAATTGGGTTTTGAGTGGAGGGAAATCAGTATTTTAGGTGATTAATTCTCTACTGTCCACTTGATATCACAAATATATAATTTTAATGTATGAAATGTAATGATTATATCACATTATATATGTGTGTTCATATTTAAATGTCAATTCATTGTTTTATTTCTAAAAGTAATATTCTAGTCTTCTAATTTTTATTTTTATATTGTTGTTTCTTTAATATATGTGAAATTTTTATCAACTATAAAATAGAGACATTACTTGGAAGCGCAATAGAAATATTTACACTTATCCCTGATTTTAGTAGCAAAAGACAATGGGAACACCCTAAAGACTAATACAGTAGTTCTCGGCTACGCGCATGGATCTTTTCTAAGCAAAGATTTCAGTTTCACATCCATGTAGATTCTGATTCAATAGGCTTGGGGGGGTTCTCCGATAGTTGTGTTTTAAAATTTTCACAGGTGGCTCTTAGTAGAATCCTCACTCTTTGAGATCCTTTGAACTAAACTATAAGAAAGAAAACTTTTTAAATATTGTGAACAGTGCTGAGAATTCTGAAATGAGAACGTGTAAAAACATTCTAAATCTTGTAGTAAGTCTTTATTACTTCAGAAGTCTGACAATACTTCAAAATAAGCCTGAAAAGAATTATCGTGGACAATAGTGTCCTTTCAATAGAGTTTATCAATGACTTGGGCTGGAAGATTGCTCTGGGGTCAGGGTGACAAACCAGTGGCACTCGCCAGATTGGACTTGCAGCCTTGCTGTTTTGACCTGCCAAGCATATTTTAATTTGTTTTTAATTGAGCTAAGCATTTTTAAATTGAAAGAGTCTGACTTTAGCTATTCAGTTTCTAGCTTCTCTTGGAGAGTCAGAAATTCTGTCAGCATGGGGCCTGCATGCCCACAGAGGCTGGACTGAGTTGGCCCTTCAGATGCAGCTGGGCTCTCCAGGGTGCTACAGATCCCATCTCTCAAGCCCTGTGGTGGTGGTGAGGGGGCCCTTGCATACATTCCTCTTCTTGAGTGTGTGGCCTATGCAGCTGCCCTGGGTCCCCAAAATTAGTTAGACTTTCCTGCTACTCACTCATATGCATGAACTGCCTGTCTCCTGCAGGACTGGGCTTTGTTCTCCCGTACCAGCCATTGTCTTGTTCAGCTAACTCCCCATACCACTTTCAAGATCCAGCTCAAAGTGTTTCCCCCCAAGAAAGCCCTACAGAACTACCAGCCTAATTCAAGGACCCATTTTAGGGGTTCCCATAGCCCAGATTTATTTCTGAAAGTGCTCACAACATCATATTGAAATAATTGTGTATTGCTTCCACTAAACCCAAAGGCAGAAAAGTGTTGTACATGTGGACTATGAATAGGCAGAGAAAAAGTTGAGAGTAGTAGTATGTAAGCCCCACAAGGGCAGGGAGTGTGTCTTCTGTCATTCATTAATCAAGGCATACATGAACAAAGGCGTGCTGAGTTCTCACTCTGGACCATATCATGTCTGTGGTGTCCCAATGAATATCACAACGGTGATAAAGGCCGTCACTGACTTCAAAGAGCTTGTATGTAAGTGCCCAGAATATGATAGGTATTAATAATTATTGAATTAAACTCTTGAAATCAAAAGAAAAGTGCCATTTCTGAGACTTTCTAGTGCTTAATTGTTTTGTTTTTCTTTTTCCCTCCTGCTATGAAAATAAAGTGATCAATTTGCTGCAGGCTCAGGGCAGAAAAACACATCGACTGGTAGTTTCCTAACTAAAGATTAAAGATCAAAGCAAAATGTTTGGTAGCAGATGGGATATGAAACTGCCATGACCAAGGCACCTCACTTAGGACTGAAGGTAGAGACAGAGTGCAAACAGAAAAGCTGGATGAGTGTGTAGCTGCAATTAATGGGGGAAAATAAGCCAGGGAAGATTTGTAGAGAAAGAAAGTACTAGAATGTACCTTATCCATATGAACTCCCTTAATATCCTTCAACAACAAGCGTAGCAACAAAAGATAAACATGAGAGGAAAGCCGAACAGTTAAAGGCAGGATATAAGGTAAGTCACAGAATGACAAGAGTCTTCTAAGCCTCTCTAAGAAATACATGTTGAGTTCTTTGTTAAGATCACTATGAAAAGCCCATAGCTTTCATTGACTCAGAAAGAGAAATCCTGTAACACAAAGGTTATTTTTTTGTCTCAAGCAGGAATGAGAGAAAAAAAGAGAAGAGAAATGAGGCAAAAAAAAAAAAAAAGAAGAAGAAGAAGAAGAAGAAAACAAAACAAAACAAAACAGAAGGCAGGAGGGGGGCCGCAGCAGAAGTTTACCTGAAGCGGAGACTGTCCAAACAGAGCCAATTTTTAATTTTAGAGGTATTCATCCATGTGACAGCCACCAAAACACTTTTAAGGATAAACTAATGTTTTTCAGGTGGTCTATCACATACTGCTGTATTATAGAATCTTTTTTTTTCTTCAGTGTATTCTTGCATTGGTACAATAATCTTTAGTTCTAATTTTATCTTTTGATATCTATATATTAAATTTCTCTCTCATTTTGTTCTTTTTGCAGTATATTCTTGGCTATTTTTGCCTGTTTACTTTTCCAAATGAAATCTAGAATCACTTTTTTCAAGGCCCTAAAAACTTGCGGTTAAGTTTAAATGTTAAGTTCTGAAAAATAGAGAGTAGTTTAGGAAGGGAAAGTACCAATACTTTGATGAGCCTTATTTATAACAGATAAATTCCCCTGTATGAGCAGATTTATAAAGAAGTTGGTTCTGGCCAAATTTATAAATTTAATGAATTCCAACAAAAATATCAAAAATAATTTTCTAATGTATTCATAAAATGGTTCTAAAATTTATAGGGAAAAAGACAAAAATATTTTGAAAGAAAACTAAAATGAATGTGTTCACGTGTTTGCACATATTAAAGCATATTACAAAGCTACAGTAAAGAAAATGTCAAAAGACTCTAATTTCTTATTGTTTTTTTTCTCACACTTTTTACTTCCATGCTGATTATGATCTCTTTTTCCCCGTTTTATTTTCTATCATATGTACCTAATTCGTACTATTACAATAATTCTTCATTGTACTTTTATTTTTCGTGATTATTGGCTGTTTAGTTTTTTTTTACTTCTTAAGTTTATTTGGGCAAATTATACTTTTCTAAGAAAACAACAATTTTATTAAGATTTTCAAACTTATCGTCATGTTGTCCTTTAAAAAAAATTTTTTTAAATCCCTTCCAATTCTGTGGTATCATCCCATCTTATTTCTAATTTAGTGTGCTGTATATGCCAAGTAAAATGCTTTTGTTTCAAGTGACAGAAAAAGCTCAAATTGGCTTAAGCAAAAGTTGTGATTCATTGATTTGCATTGCCGAAAATTTAGTTAGGTCTCACTTCAGGGATTACTAAATATAGGAGCTCAAAATATGTTACAGAAAAATCAATTTTTTCCCCTTTTATATCTACTGCCTCTCTTCTACCTACAGTCTCTAACATGTCCTTACGTCTCAGATTGCAGCCAGGATCTCCCAAGATCAGATATTTCTAGCTTCAAATAAAGTATAAAAGAGCAAGAGCTTTTGCTCTAGCAAATGTCCTGAGTCATTCCCTCAGGACCAGCATGGGCCATGTGGCTACACATTATCCACTTACTATGGGCAATGCTGACTGGTCTGAGTTATATGCTCCTTCTCTAAAAGTTGGGTAGTAGCCCTTGAACTTACGGGAGGCTAAGTTCATCAAATGAAAATCAGGGCTACTACCAAGAGAAGACATTGAGGAATTAAATTACGAATAGCCACTGGAACATTATCTGTGTGTATGTTATTTATCCCTTGATAAGACTGGCTTGATGGTTTGTCTATATTACTGTTTTTTTCCAACAAATAAGAGCTTGGATTTACTTGAAAAACCTTATTATCTAAAACATAAATTTCTACCTTTCCCGTAATAATCCTCTTCATCTGTTTTATTTAGTTTTAATTTATTGGTGTTGTATGTATCAATTTTTAAATTAAGGTAAAACTAACAGAGCAAAAGCATGATAACAGTTAAGAATAGCTTTACAGATAGATAAATCTACCAGCATCTTATCTATCCCAACTCTGCTTCCCCGTGCTGCACAATTTCCAACTATCAGGTGACACAGCAATACTAGTGGAGAGGGATCTCATTAAAATCAAGAAGAAGGATGTCAGTTCCCTGTGAAAGATGCAAGGGAGTCATGTATGAATTTCTTTAAAGATGGTATCATTTACAATCATGAATTGAGGATCCTTTTGGCATAACATGAGTTAGGTTAGAAAGTGAGACTAATGGGTGTAATAAACTTACATAAAATTTCTTCATTGAAATAAAGACCATATGAGTCTAATGTGAATTATTTATGTTGACATACACTAAGCTACTTAATGTTCAATTTGTAAATAGAGTTCTATACCACTACGTGAGGGTACTTCAAAAGTTCATAGAAAGATTTGTATTATCTTTTAATTATATTTTTCCACAAACTGAAGTACCATAGTATTTGCTCCTGTGTTTATGACAATTCTTCAATTTATATGTGCTAAACACTCCCTCTGTATTCCTTAGAAAATAATAAATTGCTTAATATTAAAAGTAGCCACCCTTGGCTAGGAAGATACTCAATGGATAGAGTTAAGCAGTTCATAATTCCTTTACTTAGGCATCTAACTTAACTAACAATAATGATGCCTTTTGTGTCCAGGAAAACCTATTTTTTCATGGAAATAACAGCGCGAAAGGCCTTATAGGCATATGCTTTCTGAATAATCCCAACCCATTTCACACTGAATATTTTTAAGCACTTCCTTTAAATTATGCTGCCAAACATCACCAGATCCTGTTGTAATTTTATGCCCCCAAAGTCTGTATAGCCACAATTCAACCTTCTGAATAAAATGAAGTAAACCTATAGCAGTGTCTGTTAGATTATAGTCAGGAAATAAGCCATTTAGACACAGCTGGCATTGCCTGTGAGTAAATGAGGAAGACCCAAGATGAAGAACCTTTTACTTCCCAACACAGTCTGACTAGAGCTCAGCCAAGGTTAATTTACAAAACCGCGTGATAGTTGACCCTGATGATGCTTCAACACATTAATCTTGTGTCTAAGGGGCAGACTGCGGAAAACCTGCTTAATCCACCTTATAAAAACAGTCTACATAAACAAATGTGAAGTGAAATTTACAAATTATATCCCAGTACAACTTTCTGTAGAGTACAGTGGACAGGAACACAGCTGGTAGAACCAGATTTTCTGGGTTCACGTCCAGTACTTGCCCTAAGTGATTGTATGACCTTAAAAGGTTGCTTCATCACTGTGCCTCAGTTTCTGCATTTGTAAAATGGGAATAATAATGGAACCTACCTCGCTAAGCTTATTAAGAAGGCTAAATGAGTTAATATACCCAAAGCCTTTGTAAGAGTCTGCCCTAGAGTAAGGGCTACTGTTTTATATTTCGTTTTTTAGTGAGGCTGTTTATATATGTTCTCTATCTTTGTCTAACATTTTGAGCCTCTACATAGGTCCAAATAATCTATTGTAATATTTACATATATGTATATATACAAATAATATAGCATATAATTCCCAGGCATTTAAAATAATGAAGCCTGGAACTGAAAGGACATTCACATGCTGAATCAAAAAAGCAAACTGGTATCAGAGCTTCTGTGAATTTGGCAGCTCCTCATTCTTCAGAGGAAGTTGTCAGAGATAACAGGAGCAAAAATTTGTGTCTGATTCCCCTGAGTTACAGATCTTCTCAGTCCTCTCTAGCTAGAGAAGGTGACTCCAAAAAAACCAATAGGCAAAGTGCTGAGAATACAACAACTCCTGAGGGATTATCAGGTAGAGTAGGTGGACGTGACTTCCTGGTCCAAGCCAGAATTCTACACAAGCTTTGTGGGATTCTCAGAATAATTACTGTGAAGCATTGTCCTCTCCTGATTACTAGGACCTCGGATTCCAGAACTCTGCTGCCTTATCACCTCGACCACAATCCCTGACTCTGCTATATGGTTTCGAAGTAACAGAACCAATCAGCCTAACCTTGCTGTTTTCTTGCCCAGGATGTTTGACAACTGAGCTGAGATTGTGTAACTCTCATGAGGCTGCAACACAATCGTGCACATGAAATTCTTCAGGCAAAACTCTGAGAGCAGGGAGCCATTACTCTTCCAAAAACATATGGAGAGAATGCATTGGAGTTGGTGTAACCCACTCTCTCTAGATATTATTTTCTCTGCCAAAAGTAACTACCTATAAAGAACCTTCTCAGGGCTGGCCAGTTAGCTCAGTTGATTAGCACATGGTGTGAATAACACCAACGTCCAGGGTTTGATCCTGACACTGTTACTAGTCAGCAGCCAAAAACAGACCAGATCAATCAAAAAAACCTTCTTAATGTTGTGGTTCAGACTTAGACTTCAGATTAGAGAGAGGCAGTACAGAAGCTGAAGGATTAAGATCTCAGCACACTGCCAGACAGGTGACAAATCTTCTATTAATGCTAGATGCTATTTTATCATTACTATTATTATGAGGAGAGATAGAGAAGCCTTTTACTAGGACAAAAGAAATTAACTGCAGAAAATTTTTCAAGAAATTAGAAGGGCTGACCAGTTAGTTCAGTTGGTTAGAGCTTGGTGTAATAACACCAATGTCCAGGGTTCTATCCCTGTACCAGGGAGCTGAAATCCCCCCCAAAAAAGAAAAAAAAAAAAAAACCAGAGGAATCAAATCTCCCTAAGAATAGCATCAAAAACAGTTGGTACTTAAAATAGATGGAACTGCAGCAAAATTGGACGACTTTGGATAAAAGTAAAAACTTTCACTACCCAGACATTTCCTTAGACGCTCAGATTCATCTCCACTTTCACCCTCAAAAATCTGCTTGCTCCTTGACTTGTGGGATTCTTCCAGTTGGCAGCCACTCATGGTTCTGGATTCAGTTGGCTTGGAATCTTGGCTCACACTCCTTGTCTTACTCCATTTGGACTTGTTAACAAGAATCCAGATTGTCTACTTCATGAATAGCTTAGAAAGCACAAAGCACCCCAACATTAGAAATTGTCCCCAATATTGCTTCTTACAAGCCTAGGTGGGTCCTTAGAATTCTCACTATAATAAACCATATAAAGATGGCCCGAGGAAAAGAAAGTGGCACCTCAGCACTGCTAGTATGAGCAAACAACCAAGGATTACCAATATCTGAACAATGTATAAGTTTAAAAGATCTACATTCGTTCAGAGTCTATGTTCCAGGGACAATGGACCAGTTTTTGTCACTCCCCAATAAGGAAGAATTGGATATTTCTACTAGAGCCCCATTGTACAGTACTGACAATTGTTTGAGTTCAATCATCCCAAACCAACCTTTTTTGTTGTTTTCAATGAGTCCAAAAGAGTAGATTATATCTATTTCATCACAATTTAGGTGTATAAAATGGGAAAAACAGTGAAGCAAAATCCCTTAACCCTGCCAAGCAAGAATTTTCAGTCTGTGAGATGCTACTCATCAAATAATAAGCCCTTCAGGAATCTAATGCTACCATCTATTGTTGTGGTCCACCTTGTCGATTTTCACAAAATTGAAACCAGGATCATCTAAAAAGTCAAAATCATGATTTCTCACTATTCTCTTTACCATAGTGCCCATCCCCACCCCAGTTTTTTCTTGTAATTTCATAGACTATTTCCTTCCTGGTTTTTACAGTCATTGGTAGTTATTTTATTTGTTAATTTATTCATTATATCGCTATGCTTTGTAGAGTTGATTAGAACACACTAAATTTTCAGCTTCAAATACCAAGCCAAGTATATAATAAGTGCCATGTTAATATTAGTTAAATAGATAAAGCTGACCCAATTCCTTCGTGTTGCGTTTACAGATAGGAAGTGAGATCTTGTGATATTACATGATGTAATAGAGATTGTGCTTTTGTTCAATGGCAAAATCCAGAAACGAGTACTAATCTCCTGTGACTCTTAGGAGTTGTTATTTTCCCTTCTACAACAATTTGCCTCTTTTAATAAATTAAAAAAGTGATTCTCAGTCCTGTGTGCACCTCAGAATCACCGTGAGAAATTTATGAACTCCAAATGACTGGGCCATACTCCTCGTTAATTACTCAGAATCAAATTCCAAACTGCACTAAAGATGCACTGGCAGATTCCAAAGTGCACTAAAGGTGAGAATCTCTGTGTATGTGTGTGCATGTGTGTGCACATGCAGGTGAGCAAGGGAAGGCCTGAGTTTCATTTGGGAGCAAATGAAGAAGTAAAACTTTTTTGAGAAGGCTCATCTGGCAGCTGTTAGAATGGTTTGGAGTAGAGGCTAAATGACAGCAAAGAGACCAGTTCCTCCTATAGTTCACTAAACAAGAAGTAAGAAAGATCTGAACTCACATGGTAACAATAACAATACCATGGAGGAAACAGAGAGGATAGAGGAGAGGTTTGTGGAAATAACTCTACAAGATTTGGGAAATGATTGGCTGTGAATGGTACAGGGGAGAAAAACTCCAGAACCTTGACAATTGTGCCTAGCCTGATTCCAAGACTAATTTATTACCCACATGTGGTAAATTAAGGCTTTGAGTGACAGTGTACCAATTTACAAATTACTTCTTTCAGGGCATTAATGACTAAAGAGCATAATCACCATGCCATTATTTTTATTGGCATTAGCATTAATAAATATTTCATGAGAAACCAAAAATTACAGTGCCTATACTTTGAAGAATTGATATTGTTCCAAAATATGAGATCCAGGCCTTAGGCTATCACAAGTGCCCAAAACTCTCTAAATATTTATAAATAAAATAACAATTCATTTGAGTAGAAGATTAATTGAGATGAGTTGCAATTATAGTTAACGTTAAGTAGTTTTGTTTATGTAATTGTAAATTGGAGGGCTTGAAGAATTGAGCAGCATGAATGTTACAACAAGTTAACTGTAACATTGGAGGAGTCCATAAACTCTCTAGGTTTCAGTTGTCTTATCAATAAACTGAAAAAAATAATATTTTATCCACCTGGCAGCAACAATCTAAACCAGACTTTTTGCCTTATTGTGTAGGTCTTCAAGTTAAAAAAGCATGGAAGGTAAGATGAAATAGTATGGAAAGGGCACTGAACAAGAGGTCTAATGTCTTGTGATTCATTCTACATTCCAAATGATATGTACTATGAGCTGAATGTTTGTGTCCTCCCACAATTCATATGTTAAAATTCTAATCCCCAAGGTAATGGTATTAAGAGGTGGGGCCTTTAGGAGGTGATTATGTCATTAGGACAGAGTCCTCATGAATGGGATTAGTGCCCTTATAAAAGAGACCCAAGGGTGCACATGAGGACGCCATCTATGAACCAGGAAACAAGTATCCTCACCAGACACCCAATTTTCTGCGGCCTTGATATTGGACTTCCCAGTCTCTAGAACTGTGAGGAATAAATTTCTGTTGCTTATAAGAAAGATAGTTTATGGTGTTTTGTTATAGCAGCCCAAACAAACTAAGACACTGTGAGAATTAGACTAATAATCCCTAATTTTCTTTCTAGCTCTAAAATTTAAAATTCAGTATCATAGAATATGATACTTTTAGGAGAATGGAGATAGCAAAATGCCAAGGAAAATTAGCATACTGGATTTCTAGAAAGTTGAGAAGGCAGTGACCTAGATGTAAGAAAAAAAGAAGAGAAGTTATGAAATTGTTCTTGAGCCTCATCTGGTGATTGCATAAAAGCACCTGGAGCTTTGTGCTGGCATGGCAAAGCCTTTCTATAATATCTTTTTAAATTTTTTGGATATGAGTGATTTTCTTGCCATTTTCAAATTTAGGAGGCCAGGCCTTTGTTTCATAGAAAACTTTAAGAGAATTTACAAGAGAAATCTTCTGCCCTATACACTTGACAGGGATGCAGTAAAAGACACTTTATTTTGTAGCATTTTTGCAGATTCCTTTTTACCATGACTGTATGCCTGTATAGGCATGTAAGTAAAATAAATTAATGATTTAGTAGGACTGAGTTGATGAAGTGCAGCAATAAAGACTGCCAGGTATAGAAATAATTGAGTCTTTTATTTTAATCCTTTCTAAAGCTATAGCACCAGAGTGAAATAGTCACACCATCAGCAAGCCCATGGAAAATGCCTTCACGCCATTGGAAAAATCTCTGCCAAATTTCTCAAGAAATTATGAAGTGAACCAGACAAAATAAACCAAGCCATCAAACACTAACAAGACAGGTATGAGTGGTTGCTGAGTACCATTTCCCAGACACATGTCATTTAGAAACGCAAGCCAGAGGATTCCATAAAATGCAAATACAAAGTAATAAAAATCTTAGCAACAGGACTACTGCTCCAATAAGGGGGAAAAAAATACATAGCATTCTTAAGAGCATAATGCTGAGTTCTGGTAAAAATGCCAAACTTATTCAAAAGGAATACTAACAAGAAATGAAGTTAGTTTGTAGGAAAGAAATAATCCCCCAATTATTTTTTGAGCACCTACTATGTGCTTTAGTAGGGCTTACATCCTAGAGAACACACACACACACCACACAATTGACGCAGTAACTTAGATAGCATGCTAGACGGAAATGTGCAATGAATAAAAAGAAGAAATAGAGTCAGGATATGAGGGTTTGGTTTTACTCAGAGGAGGAAATAGAGTAGTAACAGTAAGACTCATTGAGAAAGTAAAATGTGACCAAGTCTTGAGAAATCTGAGGGCACTAGCTGAATGATTTGGAGAGTGGCACATTCCAGGCAGAGGAAACATCTAGAGCCAAGGTCCTAACATGATCACATGAATTGCTTGTTGAGGAGGCAAGTTGCCCAGCATGGCTGGAACAGCAGGACTCAGTGGGGGAGTCATAGACAACAATGAAGTCAGAGAGTGGAGTGAGTGTGAGTAGATCATATAATCAAGCTGAGACTAGAAGTCGTCTTGGAAAGGACTTTGGCTTTTACTCGGGGTTTTAAGCAGAGAAATGACATTATTGGCACAGAGGAGTTAGAACTTCTGTGTTGAGAATATACTGGAAGTGTGGCAAGGCAAGCTAACCTACTAGAGGCTGTGGCAACATAGAAAAAGAGAGCAGCGTAACTCTCATGAAGATGTGCTCTAATTAATTATCTACATGGGAAGGGTTGTGTGATGTATTACCTATACCTGCTTCCCCGTGTTGACTCATATCCAAGTGCACATATGTGGATTTTGGAAAGGAGACAGAGAATTGCCCAAATATGGAGATTCTGCTCTTTTCTCTTTAGATATCTTCAAAGAATTCATCCATTTCTTAGTTCAGGCACTTCCTTCTCCTCTGAATCCAAAGCTGTGTTGCTGGTCCCTTCCTCTAGCCTGAGTTCTATTTCCTGCCCTTCAAATACCTGTTAGTTTCTACTTGGTCATGTGTCCATTTTTCCAAATCAATGTTTCCAAAATTTATCCTGTAACCACCCAATTTAATTGTCTCAATCATGATTCTACAAGTCTGTTAGTCACTCTGGCTTAAACCCAGAAGAAGCCACTCATTCATAGCTCCTGATCTCATTTATCTTGGCAATCTTTGGAAGGCTTTAATGATTCTTTTGAAAAGTCTCTTGTACAAATCATTTTTTTTTTTTTATCTTTCTTATACTCACCATCTAAAACAAAGTACATCTCATTCCTGTATTACTGGAGTAGTTTCCAAAGATTTGCCTCATCCATCCTACTAGATCCTTCCTAAAACTCTCATAAATACTATTTTCATTGATGTGCAAAACACTTCAAAGGTCGCCAGTGTGTAAGCTAGCATCTAAAGATTTAAGAAGAATCATCATGTGCGTAAATACTATCAGAAAGAGCAAAAGAAAAATCAGTAGTTGTTTTTTGTTTTTTGTTTTTTTTTTTTTTTTTTTTTTTTTTTTTGTGACCGGCACTCAGCCAGTGAGTGCACCGGCCATTCCTATATAGGATCCGAACCCGTGGCGGGAGCGTCGCTGCACTCCCAGCACTGCACTCTCCCGAGTGCGCCATGGGCTCGGCCCGAAAAATCAGTAGTTTTGACTGTATGAAATTATAATTGTGTTTATCAAAAATATAATAACTTGAAAGACACAAATCACAAAGAGTAAATAAAAGGTTTTTAAAATGAGATTCCATGTTGCCATAATCAAGTTGGATAAGTTGTCTTCAGTGATGATATTCATTGTCAGTGGGGTGTTGGTCGGAGGTCAGATGGGTATAACCTTTTTGAAAAGCAATCTGATAATGCCTACTAAGAGCCTTTAAAAAAACTCATAAACAATGTAAGTACTGTTCATTCTCTTAAGGAAGGACAAATTCAGAAAAACTGTGTTCATAAAATGTTTTCAAAGAATTAGTTACAAAAACAGAGAAGGGAAAATTACCTAAATGTTCTAAAATAACACATTTAATAACTATGACATATACAGTGATTGATTAGTGTATAACCATTAAACATATCTTTAAGAATATTTAAAGGTGTAGGAAAATACTTATGGTTTGGTGTAAAATTTTATAAAATGTAAAATTATAAATATACTATGTATTAGTTTACTATTGCTGCTATAACAAAGTACCACAAACTTAGTCACTTAAAACAATGATTTATTATCTTACAGTTCTGGGGGTCAGAAGTCTGAAATGAGTTTCACTGGGCTAAAATCAAGGTGTTAGTTAGCAAGACTGCATTTGTTCCTGGATGCTCTAAAAAAAAGTGTTTTCTTGCCTTTTCCAGCTTCTAGGCACTGCCTGCATTCTTTGGTTCATGGTCCCCTTCCATAGTCAAAGGAAGCAATGGCTGATCTAGTCTTTATCACATTTTATTACTCTGATACTGACTCTTCTGTCTCTTCCATATGTAAAGGGCTTTATAATTACATTGGGCACACCCAGATAATTCAGGGTACCCACCTTATTCCAAGATCAACTGATTGGCAAACTTAGTGCCACTTGCATCTTTAATCCCCCCCTGCCATGTAATATGTAACTTGTCAATACGTAACCCAAGGTATTCACAAGTTCCAGGGATTAGAACATGGATATCTCTGGAAGCCCATTATTTTGCTTACCACAATACGTTTTAAAATTTTATAATGTATAAATACTTTTATGCATATGAATTGATTTGAAGGAAGTGTAATAAAATATCAACATATTTGTCACCTCAGTGGTTGGAGAACAAGTAATTTTTCTCTATAATTTTTCCTTATGCTCTTTAGTAGCTTGCAAATTCAATGTAATGAAGACTATAATCAGAGAAAATTAGGGATTAAATTTTTTAAATAACTTTTTTTTGCTATTACATTAATCTAAACTCTTTTTTATGATTTTAAGGCGAATATTTTCCAGTTAATTTAAATCAGATTTTCACTGATACATTCCCATCTCTGGTCTTCCCCTCATGTTGTTCTTTTACTATTTTCTTTTTACAAAAACCAGCCATTCTTCAGGATCTAGGGTCTTAACCGGAAAGCTTCCTTGGATCATTACAGCTCTTACTCATCTAAACTTTTACAACATATTCTGTACCATGAAATTCAACCAATTGCTCACCACTTAGCTTTGGAAGCTAATATCTGGCTTCACGGATGAAATGTGGCTCCCTAAAAGTCAGCAATACCATGTCCTGTATTGCTGTCATATTTATTTATTGTACCTTGAGACATGCTAAAAATATAGCATACACTTATAAACACTTGTTGAATTATGTTTCTGAGATCTTGG
Source organism: Cynocephalus volans (assembly GCF_027409185.1). NCBI lineage: Eukaryota > Metazoa > Chordata > Mammalia > Dermoptera > Cynocephalidae > Cynocephalus > Cynocephalus volans. Next base: position 40,457,895 of record NC_084465.1, read on the forward strand.
AGTGGTATTTCTTTGGTTTAAAATCATTTTTATTCTTTTTTGTTTTGTTTTTGCTTAAAACCATCACTTTTGTCTGCTCTTAATCTCTCTCTCCTATAATTCCCTTTTCCCTCTCTACTGATCCTCTTCCTATCCTATAAAAATGGTTAAGTTACCTACAATTAAAAGGAAATTCCCACAGCTCTGCATTCTATTCCATCTATGTCCCCTCTCTCGTCTCATTAACAGTCAAACCCTTTAAAATCTGTTTGCCCTATTTCAGCTTCCTCAGCTTTCTCCCATTTCTACCTTTGGCCTCCACCATTCCACTGACACCAATCTGACAGGTTACCGATAACCTGCTGATTGTCAAATCAGATGACTAGTTTTAATTTTCACCATAGTCAGCCATTCAGCAGTACTCAACAGTAGTGACCATTATCTTCTTCCTGATATTCTTCTTTGACTTCTAAAATGTTCTTCTAGCTGAACTCTAGTCTTGTTTCTATCTAATGCACTCTCGATTCTGCTACTAGAATAATCTTTCTAAATCATAGTTTTCATTGATACTTACTACAGTGATGGAAAGGTCCTATATCTGCACTGTCCAATATAGTAGAAACTAGAAACTTGTGACTACTGGGGACATAAAATGTTACTAGTGCAATGGAGAAAATGAATTAACTGTATTTAATTTTAATTTAAATAGCCACTTTTTCTGGTGGCTACAATATTGGACATCAGAGTTCTAAAAAAAATGGCCCTTTTGATGGCTTCCCATTGCCAAAAAGTTCTCAAACTTTAATATGCCTAAGGATGATCTGAATAGCTTGTTGAAATGTAGATTCCAGATTTTTATTACATTTATTTATTTGTTTGCTTATATTCTATTTAAAAAACCAATAGCCTACGAACTGATTGTCATTTTTCTCCCAGAAAATGAAGATAAGGGGGCCAGAGGAGATGATAATTTTTCTCCTTCTTTAGAGATGGACAGAGCCAAAAGACAACAATAATAATCTTAACCTAGCCTCAGACAGCTGGTTAATACATGCTAGACCCAATCCTATATTCAGAGGTTCAGACTATCCTCATAACCATTTTTCTTTTTCTTTTCTCCTCTATAATGTGTTTTATTTTCATTTTTTAATTGAAGCATGATTGATTATTCATATTTTGTGGGGTATGACTTTGACTACCATCACCTGTGTACAGAATGTGTTGGTCAAATCAATATTATTAGCATGTTCATTATTATAAATCATAATTATTCTTTATGCCCCTTACCCAATCTCTCTAACGTTTATTGTCCTTATGTTTTAAACTAAGTGTTTTAAGCACTTTCCTGTTCCCAAGTTTTAAGATTTTAAAACTCAGATCTAGGAATGAAGACCCTCCAGTAGTACTAATTTCAGGGGCAGAAATCAACATGATATATAATAGAAACATATAATCAACTCTATAGCATTAGAAGAATTCATTTAAACCACATGGGTAGGCTAAATCTCTGCAGGTAGTGCCCAGGAATATGAATTCCCAATCTCAGGTGATTCTAATGGAAATTGTGCCTTAAAATCTAAAGTACAAATTACCTTTCATGTTCTAAAGCAATCTTTCATGCTCTTGTTCTATCAGTCCAGTTTTATCTTATATATTACTACCACATTCTTTCTACCAAATGTTATCCTACTTTGCCATGCTATAATAAACTACTTGATAAATATAAAGTGCTCCTATTCGTTAAGAATTTCTTATGTGCTAGGTGCTTGTCATTCATTTGATTATTTATTTTTACACAATTTTATAAAGTGAACATATCCACCACTTTATAGATAAATATATGCAAAGATGATGGAGTAGGGAAAAATGGAGTAGGGTATGTGAATAAAAGAATATAAATGAATAAATAAAACAAGAGAGGAGCCTTGTTTGAGCTAATTACATACCATGACCTGGAGCAGAGAGAGAGAGAGAGAACCCCCTAGCATTACAATATGTTAATAAGAGCAATTGTGAACTGCCCTTTAAGGTTATTAAATATCAAACCTACAACACTTCGTGTGCATTACTGAATGAAAGCACTAGGTATCAAAAGTTGAGATTTTAGCAACATCCCCCTTATTATTCATGTATGTTTCACTAGGGAGCTAGAAGACCAATTAATTTTGTCAGTTTATGGTTTGCTCAGCATCTATTTTCCAGTTCTCTTAGTTGTCTACTACATGTTTATATTTAGGTATTGTATCTCTTACAATCAAAATCTTTGAAAAGAAGAGTTGTCAGGTACTTAATTTGTTGGTATATGACTCAATTTACTTATTCAACAAAATCATGTCTGTATCTATATCTGTCTAGATTTATGTGCTAGAAACCGTGCAAAGTTCATTAATGAATGTAAAATATTTCTGATGATCATCAAGGATGAAGTAGATGGCCTCCCAAAGTCTGATTATTTACCATCAAATCTTATCATGGTTAGTAATAACTTTAGTCTTTATGTCTAGAACAATCAAATCTATGTTAGCACATGCAGATTGTTTTAATTACATAATCCCAGATCATCATTCCAGGAAAAACTATGAAAAAAAAATTAAACTCTAGCCCTGAATTGCAGAAAGCGATAGTAGAAAGAACCTATATGAAAGACATTTGATCCATATGAAATTATTCTTCAGTGTATTTGTCAACATTCTACTTCCCTTGATGTTCGTCTGTATATACTAGTCAACAAAGTGACTGGCATAAGGAGAATATTTAAAAAGTGATATCTAGTCCCCAAAAAATCCAACATTCATTTTCTTTGTTGTTGTTGACTGACTAAATCTGGTTTTAATACCAAGTGGAATTTCCAAACATGACCCTGGGGTAAAACAGAAAGCAAAAGTCAGCATATTTCCCAAGGTATTAAAACCATCAGAAGGAAGTTCTAGGATTTCCTTAAACACACACAATGCAAAATGAATCAAGATATGATGTCATGCTTTATTGAAGTATTTATTTTCATTGCAATCTGCACAGTTCTTCAAGGTCAAAATGACACTGGTCTTACTAGAAAATATGGGATTTGAGTTACATAAATCATTCTCTCCTATTTAGAAAACAAACTATGAGTTTTCATGAATTGGGAGCACAACTCTAGGAACCAAATGGTATCGAAATTCAAAGATAAACGACAATATTTCTTTTTTAAAGGTTTCATTGGAAAAAAGTTAACTTTTGTGGTTAAGTTGAAAAAAAAATGCAAAGATCAGTACGGCCTATCCTTTTTTCTTTTAGAAGTTGTGGAGGCCTTTTTTTCAGCAGTGTGATTCCCTGACATCCCCCTACTCTGCCATTCTACTAAATTTCCTCTCACATCTTCTATCCAGCCCCCTCCCACATACACAGGAGAGACGTGAACGAGTGGAGAAGAAAATGATGAGAGTAATGCCGAGGGAAGACAGCAGTGCGTTTCACATCACAAGATCAGAGGGAGCCCAGAAGCAGAACCTAGAAAAATCCTTTCACAGCATGCAATATAGAACAAAAATCCCCAGAAAACTCAAATACTACTATTATCATGTTTCAAAACAAGAAAGCTAAGAAAGGTGACAAAAGGACCCAAGAAAGGACAGCACATACTTTTAGCCACCTGTGTGTCGGGGGGGAAAGTTTTCATCAGAACGCTTTAATTCTTTCCTTTGATGTACAAGCCCAATCAAGACAATAATATGTCCTTGAACCAAAATGAATCCTCTATGACAGACGACCACTCTGGGTGATAAACAAAGCTTTTAAAGACATAAACTAGCTCTGTAGGTGGCCTTCACTCACTCCAAGAAAAGCTTTTGATTAAAATAAAAATGTATGTGGGAGCAAAGCTGAATGAAGGAATACAAAAAGTTTTATTCCATTTGGGAGAAATAAACATGAAAATGAGGCCTCTTCAGTACGTCTACAAGGGTAGACAAATTGATCAAACCAGACAGTAAGAAAAAAGAACAACTTCCCTTCAATTGCCTCAAGATTTTTACTTTTAGAGGAATAACCATCAAGGGTTGAACTACCCCTAAATGATTATTTTCTACAGCGCTCCCTAACTTGCTCAACAACAAATATGAACATCTGTTGAACAGGTTTAGCTAAAAAAGCTGAAAAGCAAACTCAAGTTAAAGAAAGCTTGTGACTTTTGACCTAATGGCAATCCGAGGCAGCTTTCTCAGGTGAAGAGGTGAATACGGGTGCAAACCAAGTGAAAGAAACCAAAAAGCAGGCGAGAAATGCTGGGGCAATGGCAGACAAAGGGACTAAATTGGAGCTGGATTCTTAAGAGAAGAAATTCTAATGGATGAGAATTTCTTCTGACTCATAGCTATAGACAGCTATAGTAAAACTGGAATCTCTTGCCGTCTAGGAAAAACGGAAATACAGAAATACTAGTCATTAGGTAATTCACAAAGAAAAGCAACTATAATGATTGCAAATTTAATCGCCCAGGAAAGTATTCTGTTGGGTGTTGAGTTTAACAAAACTTTCTAAAGACAACTCTCATAAGGTGATTTTGTAGGCACAATCACTAGAAGCACAACCAATATCAGATTTTGGAGCAGGTAAGAGAAATTCAGAATTGAGGGTACTGTTAGTAAACTCACCTTTCGATTTCTCAAAGAGTACCAGAATATTCAAAAATGGCAGAGAATAGTGCCAAACCATTCACTTCAAGTTCTCCAAAAGCGCAGAGGTTAAATTTGATTAAATTTTGTTGAGAATGGTTAGTTATTGTTTTTCTAGGAAAACTGAAAGAAATAAAAACTCCACATGAATTGGCATTTTTAAGCTACCACAAAGTTCTAATGGGAGATTTGATGATTTGAAAAGCAAAAATGTTGCAATCAGACTTCACTGCAAAGAAGATGTAAAGTAGAATGTTTTGTTTTTTCATTTTTAATGTATCTTTTAAAATTCAGATTAGTAGAAAGTATGAAAATGTTGAAACGCTGACACGTAAATAAGACAGTATTGAAAAATTAATTGAAATCTTCCCTCCTCATTTATCATTGCACACTGAAATAAAAGTGAACATAATAAAAACGTAACAAATTAAATCAAATTCTTCTACAATTCAAATTATTGTGCCAATCTTTCAAATCATGTGCAATCAGATATCAACAATTCTTGATTTGCCTTAATGATAGGGGACTGGTAAGGCAAGAATCATTTAAATCAATATTCATTACTCAAACCTATTTAAACCAATGTTTTTCATTTTTCTCTTATCAAATATTTTTTTTTATTTTTTAAACTAGAATTGCTAATAATCAAAGACACTTATAAATACACTAACAACTGGGACTCTGTTTTTAAAAGTTATGTATAATATTCTTCATTTTTGAAGAAGTGCTAAATGCTTGGAAGGAAACATCAAAAACACCATAATTATTAATTTCCAGAATCATGTATAAATGCATTTAAACAATCTTAACTGTGTCATTCAAGTAGTTGTGAAAGTTCAGGATGATTGACTTTTGGTTTTGCATAGTAAAGAACGTTAATATAGATGAATCATTTGTTTAAAAATAATTTTTAACATTTTTAGCAATATTTTTTCCTGACATAAAACAGAAATTTGGGAAGTACAATTTACAAAAAGAAGAGCAAAAATCACTAAATATATCCTAATCTCACAAATTAGAGACATCTATAAAGTAGTTGTATATTTTCCTAAGATAAGGAGAGAGTGAGAGAGACTGAGAAATTTTATAAAATTGTTAATTCATTATAAAAACAAAATATCAGTGTATTCATATATGAAGGATATTAATACCTTGTCTCTTAATGCTTGTTGTAACAATGTTCCTAGTTAGCCATTTTGTTTAATAATTTTGTTTTTGGGTTTTTGAGTCATAGTTATTTAAATTTCTTTGACTTCACATCAGTTGCTCCTTTCCTTAATGATTTGTTTCATTGCTTTTAAACCTAAAAAGTCACGAAAAATTTATATAAAAGGCAGTGACCTGAACAGAGTTGACCTTTGGAGCAGTGAATCTCAAACATTTAATTTCGGGTTCCCTTTAGGCTCTTAAAACTCACTGAATTCAAGGGTTCAGATCCCCATCATGGCCAGCCGCCCCCAAAACAAACAAACAAACAAACAAAAATCACTGAGAACGTCAAAGAACTTTTGTTAATGTTGTTTATATCTATCCACAGTTTCCTTACTAGAAATTAAAATCAAGAATTTTTTAAAAACTGTTCATTAACTCATTCAAAACTAATAGTAAGAGCCATTATATATTAATAGAAATATCATGTTTTGTGAAAAATAACAATAATTTCCCAAACAAAAACATTCAGGAAAGGAAGTTTCATTGTTTTATAGTTTTACAAATCTTTTTCATGTCTGGCTTAATATATGAGAGCTAGAGTCTAATATCTGCTTTTGTATTCAGTCTGTTGCAGTATGGTGTTTTGGTTGAAATATAAGAAGAAAATCCAATTTCACACAGATATGTTGGTAGAAAAATAAAGAATATTATAATAGCCTTTTTGCATAATTGTGGATATTCTTCTTTGATAGCTTATACACACAAAAATACATATAAATAAATAAAATATAAGCTAATTTCTTAAAGGTTAATTGAAAGTAGGAATCCAAAAGCACATCAATAACTTTTTGTACTGTTGCATTAAAATCCATTGAGCTATCTTGCACTTTGAATGGTCTTTAACCCTTATATGATTTTTTAATATCGCTCATTGGCCTTTGGGAAACTTGGTTCCCTGAGTGACACAGATCTTTCAAATATTGACACATTTCATTATAAAATATTTTAAAATTGCATTTATTGCTATCACCACTGATTATGTTTTTAAAATATTTTACATAAAGGATACAAGTTTTCAAAAATTCTAATTTTCACTTGAAAGATCAAATTTTATTACATACTTGCAATAAATACAGACAGTTTTTTCCTTGAAGTGACAGACTTACTTCATTCATTTTCAAGATAATGTCTGCTGAATACCCAAGTATGAGTAACCATAGTTTCTCTGCTAGTAATTTAAGTAAAAATTATGCACAATGAAAAAGTGGCTTGATCATCTCACAACTCAATCACACAAGTGCTTTTCCTTAGGGCAACCATTCTATTGCAGCATGCGGAAGTGTTCTCCCAATTTTGTCAAACAGACTAGAAAGTTTTGTGCCTAAGGATTGATATTTAATACAATTAATAAATATTACTGTTTCATCAAAGATATTCTTACGTGAAAATGGCACTTCCTTTAATACCTGCTTGTGCTGATATGGAAAATAATGACTACTTGGGTAGTTTGGTGCCAATGCCATGCTTTGTGATAAGGAGCAAACAGCTTTACTCACCATTGCATTTGCAGCATAAGTATACAAATATCGACATGGTGAAAAAAATCAAATAATGTCTTAGTGTTAACTATGTAGACTGACTGAAAGGTTCTCATAGGTCCCCGGGAATATGTAGACTGTATTTTAAGAATCTCTGCATTCGAGAATTTCTCCAGCAAGGTTCCTGGGGAATATGTGTGATTTCTGCAGTCCTCATTGTTAGAATAAGAGTTTATTTTATGTAACATATAACATTAACCCAAAGGATTTTTTTTAATGAAATTGGCAAGCATCCTCCTCCCTTCCCCAGCCAACCACCACCACCAAATAACCTGGCCAGTACTACTGAAGATTGCCAAGTATGTGAAAAACAAGGAACGATTAAGAAACCGTAAAAGACCAGAGGAGACTGGGGAGCCATGACAATGTGGTATCCTGGACTAGATCATTAAACAGACCAAGAACATTAATAGACAAACTGATGAAATTGAAATCAAGTCTGGAATGAGGTTAATAATGATGTACAAATGTTGTTTATTTAGTTTTGACAAATATACCTTGTAAGAAGTAAACAATGGGCAAAAATGGGTAAAAACTATATGGGAACTACAATTGCTATTTTTGCAACTTTTCAGTAAATCTAAAATTATTCTAGAATTTTTTTAAAAATTAAGCTTTGGAAGGGAAAAATTTAAGGCAGATCATGTTACTCCTCTGCTCGAAATTCATTTGCTACCTCTCTCAAACAAACTAAAAGCCAAAGTGTTTAAAATTCCTATATAATCTGGCCACCAGCAAACTATCTAATACCTTTTCCTGGTAGTCTTTTCCCTAGTTCACTTTGCTCCAGGGCTCAGGACTGCTTTTCTAACACAGTAAGTCTGTTTCTGCCTCAGGGCCTTTGCACTTGCTTTTCTCTCTGCCAGAAAGATTCTTCTCCCAGATGGCAGCATGATTTATTCCTTCAGGTCTGCACAGATATCATCCTATTAGAGGAGTCTTCTTTGACCATTCTGTACAAAATAATAACTACTTGTGCCTCTTTGGCATTTCTTATTCTATTTACTCTGCTTTATTTTTTTCTGTCTGATATAACATCACCAGCTCACATGTATATACTCATCCATTTGTTTATTGTCTCTTCCTCCTGGAATGTAATTTTCCTAAAAGCAGGAAATTTATTTCAACATTATATCTTATTTCAGCATTACATGTTTGATTAATTTTATGTATGTGCTAAAAAGCCATTTGATGATATAAACTAAAACTAGCAGTGTTTTCTTTTTTTTCAATGTTTTTTCTTAGCAAAGTAGAATAGTTGAAAAATCCTATGTTTGTTCTCAAAACTGTTTCTGGAATTTAAGAAATCCAAAAGTTTAATTTTAAACTTCTACATACTACAAGGTCCTTGGGAGATTCAGAAAAAAATAGACTAAATATCAGAATGAGACTACATTTCAATGGCCACCATTATTAATTTAAATATTACTAATATGAAATAGCAATATGAGTTTTATATCTTATAAAATCTTATAATTCTGATAACTTCTTTCAATAATCTCAGGTAAAAAACCTCTCAGGAAATCTTATCTTCTGAAGGGCTAGTTATGTTTAGAACACAAAAACAGGCTGGGGAAAGATTCTATGTTTTTTTTCAAAGAAAAGATTTAGTTAAAGAATGTATTTTTGATGTTTATCTACTTTTTTCCCATCTGAATATGTAGGTCTGCTGTTTTAAAATATATATAATACTTATTTTAATTCACATTACTAGATAAGTGACAATCTAAGTAAAAAGTATTTAATATTAGAAAAGAAAGTCCTTCAAGGTCTGATTGCATTGTCCTTCACTAATTGTGCTGAACAATTTATTCAAACATTGGAAACTTTTAAAAAATGATGCTTTACACCATTTATAAATAACAATAGAAAATTAAAGGCTATGGTGTTGTATTTTGAGTTACCGTATTTCTTAAAAGACAAATAGTTTTCTTTATACATTTCCTGAATTCTAAATGATTTTTTTTTAAAAATTTTCATTGAATTCTGAGCTGAACTCAAATGTTATTTCTTATTGTTTAATTTTTTAAATTTTGGATCCATAGATGGTTATGATTAGCCTGAAAAAAAAATGATTTTCAACTTTTAATATCAACAGAACTGATGCACTTAAAAGCTGAGCATATTGATTCCCCATCATTCCTGCCCCTGCTGTCCCCCCCTCCTAGAAAGCTGGGTCTGGATTCTGGGTAATTATGATTTGGTAGTCCTGATAGTAATATTTGACATATGGCAAGTATATAAGTGTCTTAAGATCATAAAATTATTTGGGGATCAAAGAAAGTTCTGAGTTTGGAAATATAATCAATAGTTTCATAAAAGCTGTAAATTTGACCTCCAAATAGAAGTGAAGAACTCCATTGATTTAAACCCAGCTCAAAACTTATTTTAAACGTTAAGCATCAGTGTACAACCCGGTAAAAGAATTACATTATATGTACTTTCACTGTTCTGTTTAAATTAACTTTTATTATATTATCTTTGCTCCTAGTCAAGGTAGCATTTTAAGTTCATCCTTTAAGGTCCTCTGCTCCAAACATTGTTTTCTACGTAACAATGTAGGAAACAAAATACATAAAAAAAGAAGCAAGGTGTATGTATGTGTGTGTGTCTCTGTCTGTCTCTCTCTCTACATATATAAATGTATATATATATACAGAGACAGAGTGATCTGAACTCAGCAGAGGCTAAATGGCTCTGTGGAATAGACTAGAGCAGATACGATATACCAAGCAGTAAATGAAGTTGAAGCTATGGACTCACTGGGCTCTGGACCCAGATGCAGACATATATATATATATATATATATATATATATATACACATACATACATATATATGTATGTATGTATATATGTATGTATGTATGTATATATGTATGCATACATATGATTACATATAGTAATATATATTTATATGTATATATGAATATACACACATATATATGAGTTTACACAGAGTGTAAACTCATTTTTAAACCCAACATACACAAATAAGTATGTAAATGTTTAAAGAAAGTTCGGAAAGGATATACACCAAATAATTGCAGGTGATTACTTGTCTATTGGTATAGAGCTGGGACTGGCCATTTGAGTTAGAGGTGAGTGGAGCAATGAATAGGGTATTGAGGAAAAAAGGGTTCAAGCAGTTGGCTCATAATCCATTCAGTCTCTTTGTGGGTGGGGAGCACTCCTGGGTGAAAGAAAATAAGAAAAAGTAAATTGATCTAATCTCCTTGTCAATTGGACTTCCATGTAAATAGACTAATAATATTGTCTAGGAGAAAGAAACCTTATCCACAGAATTCTCTTAGCAGATGTCCCTGAGTAAAGGATTATTTATGGTAAATATGTCGAGGATGTATGGATTTATAAGGCATGGTTCCTTGGAGAATGTTCTGTAAATTACAAAATTCTCTTGGGTATGAAATGGAGATGTTTCATAATTTTAGATCATTGTGTAAAGTAGCTTTGCAAGACTTTATCTGGAAACATCATATATGGTTCTGGACCAGAGATAACATGTGCAAGGCAGGAGGGAGGACCTGGAAAGCCACATAGATGTCCCAGACCTCTCTGCTTAGTCTGTGCTTCTTGATCAAGGATATCTTTAAAATTACTGTATTCGTAAAGCTTGACACCAGGTGTGATATGTGATTTGTATGAGTCTGCTTTGACAATCCAGCACTTCCATCCTCTGTGCACTACGTTTCTGACCTTCTCTCCTCAAGCACTGTATTTTGATTGTTCTTGACAAAGTTATCAAAAATTCAATAAACACTTTACAATACCTCATATAGTTGCCTAAGGAAAACTATCATTTGCTTCTTTTTGTTAATTTTTTCTTGTATCCTATTGCACTGTTTCTTCCTAGGTACTTTTTTAACCTCTCTGGCAACTCTTCATTTAATGAGCATTACTTTATTCTAGGTACTTTGCATATGTTTTCTATTTTATACTCACAACATCACTGTAATGTGTGTTATTATTTCTATTTATCATCAATTCTCAGCTTTTGGCTAAAATCAAGTGTAGTATCTCAATTTTATCTGTTTTATGGAGAGTATAATGGGGCTCAGAAAATGCAGTAATCTGCTCAAATTCACACAGCCAGTGAGTTACAGAGCCCAGATCAAACCCCATCCTTTCTGATTCCAAACCCTGGGCATTTACTTTTTTCCCCCATCTTCTCTGCTCTGAGTCTTAAATGTCATTGTTCCAAAATTTCTTTGCTTGCACTTCTGTTCTTACTCCCAATTTGTATTGCTTAAACTTTTCTGGATCAAGAGCCTGTTTGATAGTTTGATGGAAAGTATGGACTTACTTCCCAGAAAAGTGCATATAGAAAAAAATACAAACATATTACATGCTTTCTATGGTTTTATACTGAAATTGGGCCATGTCAAAAGGTTCTGGTCTACATGTATAGTGATCTCATCAAGTCTAATTTCTTCAACTAGCACCTATTTGTAGTTGTTTCTTATACCAAACACATCTGATGCCCTGACTCGCATCCTCTGTTTTCAGTTGTGAGTGGGGTAGACAGTTCCATACGGGCTTCTACTTATTTCATGCTGACCAAATCTAGTATCAAATAACCAATTACTAGTTTTTTGCACCAGGATTTCTAGCTCATACCACCATGGGAGCTAGTTTGGCCAGAGTAAGTGCAGCTTGGAAGTGTGGGGTGTTAACACCCTTGTGGGCAATATTGGCCAATGGGGTAGGAGTTTATAGATTAATGTCCTTACCTCCTGTCCTTCAGATGCACATTTCTGGGAAGCGTTCTGTGCACTTCTCAGTAGGTGTCATTGGAACTGAGCCCTACTGACCATAGTGACAACCTCAATAATGCTCTCAAGCTGGCTTTTCTCCCTGCCTGTCTTCCTCTCTCTGTTCCCTTAGTCCTGCTGTCTGGACCACTTCCAAAATAAACTAAATGCAAGTTCTTGCTTCAAAGTCTTTTCAGAGTAACTCTATCTAAAACAACTTTCAAATCTACTTTTCTAGTCCTGATCTCCTTGTTGAGATCCCATCCTGCAAGTCCAACTACCTGATTATTTTAACTTCCATATTGCATGAGCCATTCACTTTTAGCATGTTTCATTCACCTAAAGTTTGTTATCATGGGGACATTATCCTAAGGCAGTTCTTTAAGACAAAAAACTTCAGTGTCATCCTTGACTCTTTCCTTTTTTTCATTCTCATATCCTATTACTAAGTCTCATCTGTTTGATCATTAATTTCTCTTGAATGTCTTATCCCCCCCACCCCACCCCCATACTCATTCTCTTTAACTCCACTGCCATAGCTTTGGGAGCCTTGCGTTCTACACAATCGCTTACTCTTTATAGCAACAGCCTCATTTCTGGTCTCACTTTCTCCCTCCTGTCTCCCTCATTTACAATGTCTTCCACTCTGTTTGCCTAAACAATCTCTCTAATACATAAATTTTAAACTGATTGCACATAGATTAACATCTGAATTACTTGGCATGGCACTTTTTTAAAAAAGCAAAAAAAAAAAAAAAAGAAAAAAAACCTCCACAATTTAGCCACAGCTCATATTTTCAGTCTCATCTTTCACCCTGTCCCTCCTGCATAAGTTGCTTTTCAGCCACGCTGAGCATTCTCCGGCCTTAGGACATGCTGTGCTCTTTACCACTTCATATATTTGTAGATGCTCTTCCTTCTGCCCAAATGGTCCTCCCTCCTCTCTCTTGTCTGCCTGAAATCATCTTTCAAGACAGGCTGCAGTAACATTTCCATCACCATCCTTGTTCCTACCAAGCCTCAGTCTCCTGCCATCTTACACAATTGTCATAGTTCTCTGTTTTCTTATAATGTGCATAAATGACATGTTCATTTCTTTATTACCCTCAGTCTACTGTGTGCTCCATAAATGCAGTGGCCGACTCTGATTTAGCTTGTCTTCCCAGTGCCTTGAAGAAAGTGCCTACTCTTGACTGAGTATGTCAAGAAGGAGGTAGACGCTAAAGAAAAGCCTGGAGAAAAGAAGATGATGGGCTGAGGAGACAATATTTATGAACAGGCTGTTTGGGAGAAGGAAAGAGTGATGAATGAAAATGGAGCTGAAATATAAAAGGAAAGCCAGAAGTCATGAGAAGGAAAATGTCCACAGACAGAATGCAAAGTGAAGTGTGAAACAGATGACACAGACAGATGTTCAGGTTCAGGGATGTTAACGTAGTTTAAAAAAGAAAAAATGTCCCACAGGTGATTAGTCCTACATTTCCAAAGTGTGGCTGCTATTTATACAAACTGCTGTTTTCTCAAGATTATTTTAGTTTAACATTTCAAATTATTCTTTAAAAATCATTGTGCACATAAAGACAACATGTATAAAATAATGTTAAGTAACTTACTTTTCATTTTGAAATGTTTTATAACTGCAGTTTCTCTTTTGAGAAACTTGATGCTCTGGGCTTGTATCTCAGAAAGAATGTTGCGCACCAGTTTCTGAGTTTCTCATATTTCGCCTGATCTAAAAGCCAGAGACGGAGCCCTATGAGTGGTGGTGTTAGACTGCCAAAAAGTCTCTGAAACTTTCACAAATAAAAAACTCAACATGCTTCATCATATGAATAACTTCGGAGGAAATTGTTTTGATTTATAGTGTTAATTCCCCTTGCCAGACTATGGTAGGCAAATAGAAAAGATTTGAAATCGTTCTTTTATTTTAATACAGAAGATATGTTGGAGACATACCAGACTTGTTATAATGTCCAAACTTTCTCAATTCATATGAAAGCTGGTTTTCCATAGCTCTAATAAAAGAACATTTTCCCCACGAGTGCACTGTTCTTTTTCTCCTGTTCTGTAGTGATATGGAAGTCTGTTGTGCCACAATTTGATGTTCTGTGTATCCTTATTTTGATGTACTGCCAGTGGTCTCTATTAATATTCTTAGTACACAGTATAATTGTATTTACCTGCTCTCTACCTATATATGTGTTCTGTTTGTCTGGGCTATTTTGCATGGATTTCTCCTCTTGGGAGGAGACAACTAGAGTCTCATACCTATGTTAGAGTCAGAACTTTCTACAGAATGTCAGCAAGGCTTCTTCATATCAGTTCTTCAGGATGTTCTTCCAGGATATAGGTGGTTACGTCAAACAACAATATCTCCATATAGATACATAGATATATGGATATAATACCAATATGCCAGTAAAAGTTCATTGTTTTTCTGGTATTCTTTTGTATTTAACACCAGAATATGATAGGAATCTGTATTCTAGCTGAGTTGGAAGCAATTGGAAAATACAAAAGGCAAACTGGGAAATGACTTGAACATAGTTTTTAGACTAAGCGAACATTGTAGACACATTACAAATACAAACTTAGAAAGTGATTGTTTAATTTTTATTCTTCTTTAATGAAGTTCAGTATAGGATATTAATATTTCTTTTGTCAGAATTTTTATAGTATATATACCAGTTTCTCCCATTACCTTGCAAGAGTTCCTGGACCATAAACTATCCCAGAGAATTGATTCCACACTCACTCAAATATGCCTTTTCATAAGCCAAGTCCTTTAAAAATACAACATTTCATATATTTCTCAGACTACATGTCAAATCAGTATCATGCAAACATAATACTACTACTACTTTCTTAGAGCATGGTGTTGAGAGGAAAAAATTTAATATATCTGTGCGACATCTGCATTAACGCAGTGGTGCAATATTGAAACTGCTTTTATCTGCCACATTTCTCAAATGAAAGCGGCTGCTAAATTTTATGGTAGTTAAACTGTGAACCTTGCTCACACTCTTGCCTATATGGATGTAGTCCTTTGGTATTATTAAGGCAGTAGTCTTTATTATGCATCTTAGACTTTAAAAGTTGCTATGGATATAAGAAGCCTATCATGTAATCATGTCTACACCATAAAACCTTTCTAAAGTGTGCAGCAAATTCTTGATAGAATTCACAGGACTTTTGAGAAATTACAGTAAAATTTCATCTGACATTTCTGAGGCATGCCGTAGAGGAGACTATGGTCTAGCTAGGCTCCCAAAGTTACTGGAAATAAACATGTCAATAGTTCCCAAGTGAGTTTGGAACTATCTTCCTGTTCTTTATGTCTCCTGATGTCTACCTTATAATCAGTACTTTACATGCAAGGAAAGTGTGAATTCCACTTTTTGAACAAAAAGGCTGTAATTTGGTATTTTCAGGCAATTATATCCTTTATTAGTTAGAGTTAGGCTCAATCTTTCAGAGAAGTTTACCATTAGAAGAAAAAAGGACTGCAGATAAGCAACTTCCCACGTGAATAAGTTAAAGTGGCTTGGAAAGGGATTATGTTTTAAATATCCTTATACTTTCATGTAAATTGAGTGTGCTAGACTCCTTGCTGTGATGCTGATAAACTCCTTGTATCACCCACAGTCAACAATATCTTTTCTTCAGCTGGCCTGATTAAATGAGTGACATTCACTATTGGTAAATCCCCCATGGAGTAACTTGAGCTCGCATGTGCCTAGCCACAATACCAGTAATGACATGATTCTGAGGGGATTTGAAACCCTACCTCAACAAATTTATTTCTGTTTTTCAACATATATTCAAAGCAATACTTTGGCATTGTAATGTGATTCTTGACAGGGCTAAGGTAAATTCATCATGCTAAACTGAAATGTTTCTGGCAGATGTCTACTCTGTAACAATCAAATTGTGTGTACTGTAATATATGACAACCACAGTGCTACTTCCAGTTGTAAAACTTACAAGTATAATACTTTATTAATGCAAACCTGGAATGTAATTATGCAATGTATTATCCAGCCATATTTTTTCATTAGGAAAACTTTTAAGACAGTCTGCCAACATACAAATAGTGGGAATTTTTTAATGAATAGAGAAAAAAATGTAACTTTCCGTCACAAAGATTTTCAGGCATTTTTGATACTTTTCAAAATTATATACTTGTTGAAATTTAAGAAAGCATAAAAATGAAATGTTTTATTAAATATTAACTTGGCTCCCCATGAAAATAGTCATTTGTACTAGGAAGATACTCTTCTTTAGAGAATAAATCATTAAAATGCCAACATTAACCATTGAGATATTTTTTAAATGTATAGGTATTGTAATAACCTCTCCCTAAATATCTGTAACATATATATATATATATGCACATATATATGTGTGTGTGTATATATATATATCGGTACAGTTTATCATATTTTAGGTCTAAGGGCCTAAAAACAGTTTTGCTTAAAAGAAAATGTAATCCCAGTGAATTTTACTTTATAGCAAATGGAAAGCATCAGCATGTGACTCCTATTCTGTGACATGCTCAGTCAAAACAGAACACTCATGGAATCAGAATATAAAACCTTTTAAAAATCTGGCAGGTTTAAGTTTTTATATTATGGTTTTGATCCCATGGCCTTGTCTCTCATACTTTCAACAGTTATTTCAAAATAAATATTTGCATGAACCGATAAAAGCCCTCAGCTCCTATTTGATGATCCAGTTGCCAGATAGAAATTGAACTTCTGCCTTGGGAGCTGTGTTGTGATTCACTGAAAGTACCAGCTTTTTCTACTAGGGACAAAAATAATCCAAGTGGCTTGCTTTTGACCTGGTGTCTCCCCTTTTCCCTTATTATTCTTAGTAAGCACCTATATTTTAAAGACCTTCTTGAAATTTCATTGGTATTTGCAATGTAAAGTTATATGTTTACGTTTTAACGTAATTATTTTTTTAAATAACAGAATGTTACTTTATGATCCTTTTGTAATTTACTGTGAAAATAGAATAATTAAAGCAGGTTTAATCATTTTATTAGAACTAAGAAACATAATCTGTGACGTACAAAATTTAAGACAAATTCGACAACCTCTCAGGACCAGTAAACACCCTCTCAGACTAACACAAAAATTGGAACATGCCCAATCGAGAATTTGAATCAGGTTGTGCAAAAAGACAAAGCGTGGCAAGAATATAACTTTAGAAGATTTACTCACTAATTATAGAACTGCTAGAGGCAGACCAAAGGGATTAAGGTTATACAGTACCTAAGACTTAGACTTACTCATTAAGCCAGTTAAGAAATGATTCATTTAACCAATCACTTAGTAAACAGTAACTGGTTAGTGATCTGTTGATTTCATTAAAAACAGTCAAGCCAGAATGTATATACAGCCCAGTGGAAATTTTTCTTCTCTTTCATTTATTATGCTCATAATTGTCATCCAGTTTGCTTCTTAGTACTATGTATTGGATTCTGCACATTATTTAAGTTATTCATAGCATACACATGCATACATATTCATTCATTCATTCATTCACTTAAAGATCAACAAATATATAATTGAATACCTTTTACATGCCAGGAACAGTGGATGTCCTTTGTCTATGTCTCCTTGCTAATTGTCTTCACCTCACTTCTCCTCTGCCCCCCAATAATTCCTCCCACCCCATTATCCCCCCTGGCTTACATACAACATTAGCTACCAAGGAACTGGAAGATTTTACTCTGGCATTTATCTCACTAGTTCACCCACCTGAGCACCACATATATTATTACCATTGCCACCACATAAACCCAAATAGAAATTATGATGAAGGTTCCTAAAATTGGTGAAACTGCTTACATAGCACTTTCAAATCCATTATCCTGCTTAAGGAAAACATGACTTATATGATCTGAAACATGAGTGTACTTTAAAACTACTATGAACTTGACTTTTATTTAACATTCATACAGTTGGCTTTGTAACATGAAAACACTGACCACATTTAACATGTCCATTTACTTGAGATAGTCTTCCAATTCTCTTCCAGATGTGTGTCTAATTCTGTTCCCTCTCATCCACCTATACCCAGAGCCAACACCGTAGTTCAGGCCCTCACCATCTTTGATGTATGTAAATGATTGCACAGTCTCTCAGCTGCCTACCCAAGTTCATTCTTCATTTCCTCTAGGCCATCATCGTACTGTTGTCCTAATAAAAATGTAATCAAAATATAAATTCGATCCCTGATTAAAATTTTCAGAAAGCCTCACATTGCTTACAGGACAGACTTCAGAAGCCTTCAGGGAGGCATTTAAGGTGCTGCCTTGGGCTCAGCTCTGCTTCTTCCCATCACCCCCTATTTTCCCTCCTGGTGTAACTGAACTGCAACTTCAGAATGCAATGTTGAATATTTACTTTTTCCAAATCCCAGTTTACATGTTTCCTCTCCTGGGAAAGCTTCCTGACTCTCCTAGGGAGCCTTAGTCACTCACACCAATCTACTCTCATAACAATTATACTTGTCTCTATCCTATCTCTTTAATTCTATCAAATTAATGTACATCTTCTCCTTCTAAATTCTCATTCTAAATGAGACTGTGTTGATGGACACCTTGCTATCATTACTCCCTACACAGGGTCTGGACCACACAGGTGTAAATGACCCTTGGCTAACTGGGTGAATATATAAGATGTCAATTAAAATGTTGTGAGTTTACTAACTTGGAGTTGAAGTGGGTGTATAAGGCTTGATACTATACCTACTTTAGCTTAGAAGTATTAGAAGCTGAAGGCATATAGATTGTCATATTAACTTGTTATATTACCATTGGTTACATTTATATGGAATCCCCAAACAGGACATCTCTTGAGGCATTAATTTTCAGGCTAGGATTTCTGCTGTGTTCTGCTTACACTGATAATGATGTTGAGTCATTTCAGGCTGTGGGGGGAAAAGGAAAACTGCACTACCCCTAGGAATCCTAAAATCTGTAAACTTACTTGTAAACTTTGGATCACTCATGGTAATGATACCCTCTCTCTTTCCCTCCCCTACCCCCAGCTTTTATAGTGTCAAATGTTAGAATGCAGGACTTGTGATCATTGAACCAAAATTGTTGAGTAAATTTCTGGAGTGTCTAGTGTAGTTCTTGCAATATTATATTTGACTAACTACTCATGTCAAAGAGCCACAAACACCCAAGAGACCTCCAGGATTTACATTATTTTAATAAATCTTAAAAATGCATGATAGCAAGATTGGACTCAGACAACATGTGCATATGCACACACACAAACTCACTCTTCCTCACAACCTCATCATTCAGAGTACTGGCAGGAAACAGAAGTCTCACTCAAAGGGTTTCACTGAAGAGAGTTTAATAAAACACTGTTTGCAGATCAGCTGTAAGGGAACCAACAAGGGAGTCTGAAGTTCCAGGCACTAGCAAGAGTGGGAAACCTCTACTTCCTCATGCCTGAAAGGGCAAGGAGAGGGAGCTGTAGCTAAGGGAGAGGAGCCACTGCACAGGAACCCCCAATGTGGAAGAACAGATCCACTATCAGATCACTGCCTTGCAGGATGGGAGCCAAAGGGTGGGGAGGGAATTAATACCTTGACCTCTCTCCTCTCACCTGCTGATTTCCCACGAGGGCCTCCCATCAGCTAAGGCCAATTGGAAACCAGAAAGCAAAGGAGCCTGGCATAAAAACAGGCAGAGACAGAAAACTAATATGGAGGGGTAAATAGAGAAAGAGGGACACATAATCTTATAAAGAATATCTAACTCTTGACTCATCATCTGTCTAGGAAAAATAGACATTGTTGATAAGTAGGCATGGGGCAGTAGCATATTGTGGGTTCATTGGCATTTGGGTCAGTGCATGCAATGAGGGATAAATGGCAGAATAGCTATGATTTTCGGTCTCCCTTAGAGCCAGAGCCAGTATATCCACTCAAAGTAGGGAAGATGGGAGACAAGAAACAAGGCAGGCAAGACTTCAGATCCCCATGTCCCATCCAGAGCACTTGTGATTGAATCTATTTTTTATATTAAGTAATATATGTAAGATTTTATAAGAAATATGCCAATTTAATAGAAAGATCCAAGAATAGAAATTAGGTTTCCTAGGTCTATCAGTAATTAACAATGTCACTTTAGAAAGTAAATTTAAGCAATCTGTCCCAGATTTTTCATCTGTAAAATGGAAGTAAAAATGTATATATCCTAGAAGAATTGTAGTGTTTTAAAGACCCAATGAGAAAATGGATGTAGTTTCCTTTTGAAAAGTTAAACAAACTCTACAGATGTCAAACCCTATCACTTTTGGATGCTATCTTATAAAGCTGGTCCCTGGGTGTAAGCTTGCCAATCATGACTTCCTCTCTTTTTGACTATCTTTCCTCTACACATGGAGCACTTCACTCAACTCCAACTTAAACATCACATACATAGGAAAGATAAGCAGTAAGAAAATCCAAATGTGTTGGCAATACCACTGCATGCTAAAAAGAAAGAACTAGGCTCAGGTTGAAGTTCGTTTTCGTGGTGTATAACTTCCCTTTCCATAGGTCCTATTAACTTCAAAGGGAGCTCTGTGCATGTAAATGATTATATTTATTGGATGCGCCAACTCCTTCCTATCCTCCGGGCACAATTAGAAATATCATAGAAAAATGAATGTCAGAGACTTGGATTCATATTTGATATTCTACGGGATTTTCCCATAGTTACAGATATTAAAAATCCTGCCCAATGGTCTAGTTATGAATTTGTCATTATTCCTCTTCTGTATTTTTGGAATTATTTTTCCCTGATTTTAGAATATTCTTTTTACATTAAAGAAAAAATATTCTCTTTAGGTCCAGATAAACTAGTGATAAAATCTTGGTTTGCTGTACAACTTGGCATATTAATAAAAATTGACTGCATAACTCCTCCAAGAAACTCTTAGTGTTTCCCTGAGATTATCTCATTAATACTTACAGCAACCTTGTTCCTACTTCAAGCTCACTCTGGGAGTCAGTGTCTAGGAACTAAATTCCCGGATTCTGTTTAATATTATATCTACTAAACCACAATGTAATTTCAGTGTGCATTGTAAATACAGGCCATTATCAATATTCTTGTTAGGTAGCTATAAACTCAGGTTTCTTCATTTGAAGTAGCCACAATAAGTGAAAACAGATGGTAGGTGTTTGGAGCCCTGAACTTTACACACCAATCCATTGTTTTTACTTTAATATCAGTAGTCTCATGGCTCATGGTGGAAGTGTCTCTAGTACTGACTCTTACAAACAACTTCATGTCCCCACTCTGTCCTATCGGTGAAAATATAGACCTTGCACGTGTTATAGATATGGCTCCTCAGCAGTGTTATATATATTACATCTAAGAGGCCAGGTTAACTCTTTAACTGCACTTTCTTTTAGACAAAATCAAGGAGAGAAGAAAAAAAGAAGCCTCTCGAATATTTAGAACTACTGTGAAATAGAAAATGTTACTGTGAAATGATGAAAACCTTTACTGGAAATGTACCAACACGTGTGATGGAAGGATTGAAAGGTACAAATACTTTTTTCATAATGTTTTGATGAGCAATATGACTTACAAAAGATTCATTCTAACTAGCCTATAGACAAACAAATAAACACATATCAAAGTAATTTGGATCCATTTTGAATTATTCGTAAGAAATAAGTAAGCAAGGACAGTCTAATTTTAGTAAATATTTATAGAGCAAAACAATCCAAAGTATACATAACAATCAGATTTCTAGTGAAAATGTGTGTAAGTAGGTTTATTTTGAAAGGAAACGTCCTGCTCCCAGTGTCATAACCAATTAAATTCTCCAGGTAATGACCCCATTTGCATAGTGAGCGGAACCCACAAGTGGGAATTTTAATGGGTACACCACCTGAGTACAGTAATTGAGAGTGACACAACTTGAACTAGTTTTGTGCTTACCCCACTGAAAATTCTACTCATATTATTTTTAATGTCAAGCTACAAGTCAAATTTCAAGATGATGGATTTGTTCTTTTTTAAGCACTGAGTCTGAATAAAAGAAATGCTTTAATTCCGTTATGCATTGCATATCGTTGCTTTAACTAATCTGCAGTTCTGATTCTCACCATTGCTTCATTTTCTTCAGTGATTGGAATTTATTCATTAATTTGTGAATAATTAGATAAAAAAAAATAACATCAACTGCTAAATTGCTTTTGGATTGCCACTTAATGTACTTTTACCAGAATACGTATTATAGTGAAGTTGTCATAATAGTTTACTAAAATGTAATTGTGTAAATATGCCCAGTTATTCTTTTTGATGATCTAACAAAAATCTAATATAATAAGTTTTCATGGGTATTTCACATCTCCTTCACCTCAACACCAATAAAGCGCAGTTTCTGCAGAGCTGATCAGAGATGCCTTGTCATCTGAAAGTGTTACTTTTAAAAGATATCCTCCTTATCTCTCAGGCGCTATTCATGTCCTTGAAAGAATTGTGCATTCTGATCGAGGGATCATATGATGTCCATGTTAAATTATATAATAAAGGTGATTTCAAGAGTCTAAGAGTCAGACACACATGACAAACTGTGCTTTCTAGGTTTTAAGGTGACAGTGTAAAATTTCCTTTGTTTCACTCTAAGATTGCTTGCCACACTAACTATTTGTAGGTGCTTGACACCACTCCACCACATCTGTAATTGGCATAGCATCCAGCAGACAGGCTCTGTACAGCTTTACACTGCAACCTACCAAGTTAAGAAATGTATTGGTTCAATATAAAACAGCAGGCTGTTTTTAGACATAGTTACTAGTGCACAAGCTTTAATATGGCTTGGCTTCATCCTATAATGAGATCTTTTGGTTCCCTGCTCAACAGGCTTTTATTCCTTTGCAAAAGGCTATGAACTATGTCAAGTGGATCAGCTGCTTTTGTACACCCTCTTTCTTGGCTTTGGAACGTAATTCCTTTGCTTCTGTCGCTTTATGCATCAGACAGAACTTAAGAACCTTTTCGATTTTTCAAGCTAAACTTAGAAAGAATTTGTTTGAATTTGCTTTTCACCGTTTTCTTAATAATTAGATTCTCAACTAAGTGTCACACAAAGACCTGCCTGAAAGTGAACACCTAATTGCAGAGCTACATTTTGTCTTTAACACATATATCTATACCCCACGTTGGTAACATATCAAAGTATAGTTATTTAAAATGATTTTTCACAGTCACCTCCCAACTAAATTAATGATTCCCATTTAGCGAGCACTAAATGGAATAAAGGGAGGGATCGAGGGCATAAATAATGAACAAACAAACAATGGAACTAGAACTACTATCCACAGTTCAGTTGGAAGGCAGGAAACTACTCAGATTGCCATCTGGCTGTTTAAGAGCTATAGTTGTTGCCTTAGTGAAAAATGTCATGCTATTGCCCCAGCTTGATGAAGAATGGAGTGGTGCATATTTCTGCTTGCCTAGATACCCTGCTTCTCAGGTGGGAGTTGGCCGTGGCTTTGTTTATAATCCTTTTCACCTCCAGATTGCCTACTGACTTCATTAAATTTGATCATACCACATTTTGGTCACAGTCTCTTAATGTAAAGAGAAGTCAATGGTCACTGGGAACTCTGCAATGTGAAAATAGATGGTGGATTTCATTCCCAGTGATAGTATTGGCAAAATCCACCCTCCACATTAGGGCTGCATCACAGTGTTATCCCCTCTCCACGACCCCTTCCATTTTAACCAAAGCCTCTAAAAGTAATCTTAAATAGGTAAGTAAATACTGGTAGCCTCACTGTCGGAACTAACATTTTTCTCATGAGAGGTGTCAAACTTCTTCCCTGAGTTTTAACTTCCTAAGGGTTACGTGACTTCCTTGAGGTACCTAGTACCAGTTCAAACACAGAGAAAGCATCCACTATACATTTATTGGTTATAGCGTGCATGGAGATAAAGGGTTGAAAGGACTCCCTTGCAATACCCAATCCTTGATTAAACATATAAATAGTAAGTGTGGAATAAACCCTACCAATATATTAACCATTGTAAAAACAAAAATGGTATGCTCTATTTTATTCATGTAATCCATCGAAAAATTGGTATTATAGTATTTGATGAAATTTTATCTTGCCTGCCAGATTAGATGCAGCATTCCTACAGGCCTACAAGTCATAGGTAATTGGAAAGGGCATAAAGGTCTTGAATGATTTGAAAAATAATCTTATTAATAAATAAACTCATTCACTAGGCAATTGGGTAAATCTAAGCATTTTAGCTGGCTTTTAAGAAGGCAAGCCACAGAGTCTCTGACTCATCTTATTTATGTTAGGCAGTGATGTTTGATGGTTATAACATCAGAATCTAGGACACTGATAGAGTTTGTATGGATAAAGAACAGAAAGTTATTACATAAAGTTGCCTTGGTTACTCCTTGAACTGCTCAGGTAACACTGACTATTCAGGTGAGGAAAATGGATACAGTTGATAGACTGTAAGAATACAAAAATAATTATTTTTCTAAATAAAAAGACGTTTCCTAAATAAAGTCATACTGTATTATTTTAAACACTAACTGAAAAAGATTTACAAAAATTGTGCCACTAAAAACCCTAAGTGGAAATACTCCCGATGACTTACTTTTGTGTGAAATTCATTAAACTTAATACTTAATTTCATAGATCTTTGAGTATTTTTGACTTGGTGTTCAGTTCTGCACATATAAAAATATTCTTAGTTTTTGTAAGTTGAGATATAATTCCAAGTAATAAATGAAATCAATCTACTGAAGAAAAATGTACTGAACTTGTATTTTGACATACTGTGAATTTTAAAAAGAAATCTTTGTTTTGAAATCATACATCAATTATAATTTACACTATAAATTCATCTGCATTTTCTTAGCTCTTTTATGGACATGAATCATGCATTTACATAAGGAGACTAGAAAATCTTCAGGAAGAGATATAAAAGTATAAAGAAAAACCTCAGGTTTTAAATTATAATTGAATTCATTTGAATGTAAATCAATTAATATATCAATTAGATTTGTATAAAAGTATGCTAAAGCACAATGAAGTCATTTTTTTTTTATTTCAAAATAGTGTATTCAGGATAATACAAGTCCAGTTTTCAAATCATTAAGATTAAGTTTCCACATTTAAAAAGAGAACAAATTTATAACTGTAAATTATAACACTTCGTCATGTTGGCCATATATTTCAACAAAACATTTTACATACAGAAATTCTAAAATATATTGAAACTATTTTCACATTTGCCTACTTTTTTTTAACTATACAAGATGCTTTATGGAATGATTGCCTGGAGCGGACCACAGAGGAAAAGTACAACGAATATAAATATGAAAATAAAATTCTGGTATCCATTTATGTTCTCTGTTACAGAGAAACATTATTTCATATGTGCTAATATTTTCATTGCAAATAGTGCAGGATATCTTTAAATATTAGACAAATCACTCGGTTAAAAATTTTTGCAGGATAAAATGCCAAATATTCTAACAATTCCAGGTCATTAGGAGGCTTTATATGACTATAAACAGATGGCATTCTTATATCCTAATACATAAGAATAAGTTAACTTTGGGTTTATGTAAATATTCCGATTCTGGTTACTGTGAAATAGTACAAAGATTTCCTTGCATTTTATGTAAAAATGAAAAACACTCTTTAGAGGAGGAAGAGGAAGACAGCCGTTTACTAGAATTCTATTTAAAACCAACAATTTAAAGGGTGTGTGTGTGAGTATGTAAATAGCACTGAAAGGGGGATTCAAGAGTTTGTTCACTGTTTTTCATTTTTAACTCTTTAAACAATGGTATAACTAGAAACTAGTTTTCATCTCAAAGGAAAAACCATAGGTGACATTCCGATGCTTCAGTTTAAAAACCTGTCATAGAAGGGTAGGTTTGCTAAAAGCTTCCTAAAAATATGCTTTTGTTGTTACTATCAATTTGATATTCAGCCAGAAGAACTGAAAATAACTATTCATCCCAATGTATACTTTCAAGGTTCTACAACGCTCACTACATTAAATCAAAACAAACCACAATTTTGGAGAGATCCAACTCAGGAGAGCACACAGTATGAAAATTTGCTCTCCCTTTCGTCTTAGCTCCACAAAGTCTCTATGTCTCAATAACTATATAATTAGCCTTGTAAGTGACTCGTTTCTTTACACTTAAGAATCTTTATAACCTGCCATATTAGTTTAATTTAACATAAAGTTGCAATAATGAAATTTAGTCACAGTATTAGATGTCTAGATACCCACAGCACTGGAAAAAATAGTTTAACTGTGTCATAAGATAACATTGGTTACGAAACAAACCAAAACCATCTCCCCCCCAAGAGAGAGTTAAAGCTCTAAAAATAAAAGAAAGCCTTTGAATGAATCAAAATCAGAATACTGGGAATTTAATATAAAAAACCTCCTAATTTAAATGCAATTTCTCAAAAGTATTTCATATTCCTTACAAAATATATTTTGTAAGGAATATATTCCATATTCCTTACAAAACACAACTATTTTAATAAAGCATCATGTTTCATCAAAAACTTTATCGTAACATTTAAATTACATAAAAGAAAATGCATATTTTTAGTTAATTTAAATTTTATAGTTTTTTTTTTTTGTTTTAAGCTGTATTCCTATAACTAAACATAAGGGTGCTGAAGGCACTTTTCTTTTAACTGGCGAAGGGCACGTGCAGTTCAGATTGTCCACTTAAAATTTTGTCCTTAATCTAAATACCCATTGAAGCAGCAGATGAATTGGTCATCTTAACAGGCCTTCTTAAATGCCCCATCCCCCTTGAAGTCTTCCTGAATATTCTGGCAGCTCTTTTCTTTGTATTCCTATGGCCTTTTGATTTTATCTCTTGTATAATCCTCACTTCAGTATGCCTTGTGGTAGGATTCATTTTTACAGGTCTTTCCTCTGCTAAACTGCACATTTTTGTGGATGGCAGCGGAATGATAACCATTTCCGCGGTCTGGGCAAGAGAATGTACACAGTAGGCACTCGTCTGCTGAACAAGTGGGGAAGGTGGAGGAGAAAGTATGCATAAACACTGGGTACCCAACTATGGTGTGGGTTCGTTCCCCAAAATTTACTTTAAAATAAAGAATGCTTGCTTTTAACCACTAGTAGATAAACATCAAAAATGAGTTGTCTGGTTTAAATACCCACTGAGAAATAATATATTTGGAGTAAGAGGCTCCTGAGAATGGTTAGAAGAAACAGAAATATAGATAAAAAGAGGAGACATTTAACATTTTGGGGGCTGGGTGTCAAAATGTCCCTCATTTTTTGTAACCTATTAAGTTTAAAAAACTAGTTGAAGTAGCTAAAATTTCACATATTAAACCATGTAGATTTGGTTAGAGAAAAAAGGCTGTCAGAGATTACTTAAAATAATGAGTTAACAGTGCAAATACTACATTGCTTCATGAGAATCTTACCATGTGCTTTTCTCCCCCCTAAAAGAAAAATTTTGAAACACTCTCCAGTTTTAACACAAACTGAAGATAAATATTTATGAAGGAAAACAAATTCCACAGCATTCCATACAGATTTCCAAACAGTCTGATGATTCACAACAGGCATCCATGATGCCACAGTCCATGTCACAAGGGCAGTTACAGTCCTCCCCCATGTCATCTCCACAGCAACAGCAGCAGGCTTCTGAGGTGCAGATGCCACATGAAGCTTGTCCCAGCACAATATTGCAGAGAGTCAGGAATTCACAGAACAAGCATGCCAGGATACAGTGGACACAACAATCTTCATTTTCAGTTGTGGGGAGACCATAGAGTGCGAAAAAAAAGGAACACAAAACATATAAATCATCAATAAACTGCGTAAGAATTGATCAAAATAATTAAATAATCTGCAACCCAAATGATATGCAGTCCTAGAGATTTGCTGTGAGCTGGAAGCTCAAAAAGGAGCTTAAGTTAAATTCTAGATGAGTGGATCGTTAGAAGTCAATACTGCATTTTAAAAAATTATAGGTGTACATACGTGTGCATGCACGTGTGTTAGTCTATTACTCTGACACACTCTGCAATGGCCCTTGTTCCTAGGTACCACTTCTGAATGCTTCTTAACCGGCTTCCCTATCTCCTATTGTTCTCTATAACACTGGGCTAAAACAATTCTATGACATTTATTAAAGTCCTACAGAAGCAGAAATTGCCTTCGAACTGCTCCACCTACATGCTCAAAATTAGAAAGAAAAAATATTAAATGTGAAATATTTGGTGTATTACTGAATAATTGATTCAATAGTTAAAACGGGATCCATTAAACTGGGATACACATATTTTACTTTCCAATTGACTCAATTTTATGGTTTCAAAGTTTTTGATTTCACAAGAATTTGAAGAAAAACAGTGAAAAAAAAAAGAACCTTAAGTAGGTATATAACATTTTCATTAATCAGAAGGTATTAATCATGAAAAGACACTAAATGTTTGACTAACATTACTGTTTTGTGTTTAAGACATCATTCTCTAATAACAAACAAATTTTCAAAAAAAGATTGGGAGAAAAAAAAAAGAAAGAAAGTTAAACAGTGAGACTCTCTGGTTGGGTCCAAACAATGTTTCTGGAATAGTTCTTCTGCGTATTTCTAATAAAGGGATTTGCACCTTAGCAAATATGAATAGTGACATGGTAACATTGCTTTCCTACTTCCTTTGGTGGCAGAGTATTTTACATCTCTATGATTTCCTGAAGCATCTCAAATAATGTCTTTCTAAACAACAATATTTACCAAACTTCATTAACAAATAAAAAGGTGAGAAATCAAACAAATTATAATCTAGTAAATTTAGTATACCATATGTCAGAGTTCTTTCCTTTAGAATTTTGGGGCAAGTGGGAGAACAATTTAAGGAAATTTCTATTTTTGGAGGACTTTAACACATGTAATAAAATCATTTAAGAACAAAGTTTAAGAGATTTGCCCAATATCAGAAATATTTGTGAATTTTCAAAAGGATTATGTCTGTTTTTTTCCCTTGTATTTTATACAATGCAAGTTTTAATATGGGGATTCCACTTCTTACAACAGCAACAAGACACAATAACAATCCCCGTCATCCTACTGCCACATGCCCTCTGTGTTTCTGTATTTGGCATTAAAATTGCACCTTAGATGGAGTTTCGGCAAACTGTGCAAAACCAAAGATGAAGGAAAGAAAAAACAGCTTGCTGTTTGGCAGCCCTGCTGTAATAGAGAAGAATACTCCTCTCTCTATAATGCCACAGAACTCTGCACGTAAACATGAACTGACAAAATTCCAGCAGCATCACTTTTATAAATGCTTCACGTAAGGAAAACAAACATCAAGTACCTGGAACAATCTCACAACTGTACAGGCCTAACTTTGTAGAGAATTCAGACTGAAAGGAGGAAATGTGGAAATCAAAGTCATGGAGGATGGTGAAAAGGGGGAGGGTCAGAAAAGAACTCAAAAGGGAAACATAAGAGTTGTTTGTAGAATTAAAGGCCAAAAGAACCAATCTTTCCTTTCTTCTTCTTGCCAAGCCCACTCTCACATACCATGGTCCATGCAGCAATTGGAAAAAGATATGGACTTGTGAAAGTAACCGGGTCTCTCCACCTTCCCCTAATGTTGATTTTTGGTAGTATCCAGTCATTCCAAGAGAACCCTGAAATCAACTTACATGAACCCAAATCCATAGCCTTGCAGTTCTGGGTTTCTAGAATGTCTGTGGTTTCCCTCTACCTACATTCTCCCTATAAACTTTCACCTCACAGTCTCTCATATATAATTCTGTTCATTTGAGCTTTTCCAGGACTATAATACCATGATTTGTAAAATATTTGTAATATTATGAAGAGCAAGCTAGCTTTCTAATTAAGAAATAATGCTTAACTGGCAGCAAGCCAGTTCTTTTCAATGTGCCTTCAAATGAATACTCATATTAACTAATTCCAGCAATACTTCATTGAGACTTTAACTTTCTATTCCACTGTGGAATGCTTAAATTTCTAAACAAATAGAGGGTGTCTGCAAAAACCTTCTTGGAGGTTTTTGAAGAACCTTTAACTGAGCGTTCTTAAAACCCTAGAAATAATTACTGAGCATGTAGATTCTTTATATACTAATCATAAAATACATCACACATAGAACTATATGTAATGGATCTGTCAATTTTATAAGGGAAAAAAAATGTTTATTCTACCCAGCTTTAGAAATACAGGGTTATAATATCTTTGAAGCCACCCTTGGTTCCTTGCTATGTATATCTTCCCCTCTGGAGAGATAATCACTTTTTTTGGATATTGAGCGGATCTTTCCCTTGCATTCCATTGTATGTTTTTTCACAACAGTCATGTGCAAACATCCCTACACAATCTATCATTCATACTGTATGAATTTCCTGTGAGTAGCATTTTTTGCTCAACATCATGTGTTTAAGATTTGCCCATACTGATTCATGTAGTTGTAGTTCACTCATTATCCGGGTGGATAGTATTCCATTGGATTTATATACCATAATCAATGTATCCATTCTATTATTCATGTATATACATATACATATATATATATACATATATATATATATATATATATATATTTTTTTTTTTTTTTTTTTTTTTTTTTTTTGTCTTTTTCATGACCGGCACTCAGCCAGTGAGTGCACCGGCCATTCCCATATAGGATCCGAACCCACGGCAGGAGCGTCGCCGCGCTCCCAGTGCCACACTCTCCCGAGTGCACCATGAGCTCGGCCCGTATTCATGTATATTTTGATTGTTTCCAGTGTTGTTGCTGTTCTGAACACTGCTGTTTGAAACAATTTTGTGAAAATCTCCTAGAAGCCACCTGCTAAATAACTAGCAGTAGAATTTTGGGGTCACGGGATTGCATATGTTTGATCTTATTGGGT
Source organism: Cynocephalus volans (assembly GCF_027409185.1). Lineage (NCBI taxonomy): Eukaryota > Metazoa > Chordata > Mammalia > Dermoptera > Cynocephalidae > Cynocephalus > Cynocephalus volans. The sequence continues at coordinate 40,489,007 of NC_084465.1, forward strand.
AAAAACAAATTTATTCCCAAAGTGATTGCTCCAAAATGTACTCCCACCAACCAACTATGAGAGTGCTCATTGCTCCACATTCTCACCAATCTTTCAACTGTCACACTTGTATGCCAGTTAGTTGAGTGTGAAATGGCATCTGCTGGTCATTTTTCTTTGCATTTCCTTGCTTACTAATAAGTTTGGACATTGTTTCGTGTTCATTGTCCATTAATGTTTCCTCTTCTTTAAAAAGAATGTTCAGTGTGTTTATGTTTTCCCCTGGCTTTTCTGTTGAGTTCCCTCTTTTTTCTTATTGATATGTAGAAGTTTTTCCTATATTCAAGATACTAGTCTTTTCTCAAATATGATTGTCTTCTCACATATGTGACAAATCTTATTTAAAATAAAAGACTGATGAGTTAATTTTTCCACCTTCAGAGTTTCAGGTGATAACTAAAATCTAAGTGAAGTCTTGTAGTTAGATGGAGATATGGGATTACATGGCTGAGGAAGTGAAGTGGCACATAGACAAATCTGACAAATTAATCAGTGAAAAGAAGAGGAAGCATTAACAAGAGCTAGTAGCAGAATGAAACTAAAAGTTTTATTGTCTGATTCAAAACAAGGGAGTCCAGCCATGCCTATATACAGAAAAGGGGAGGGAACCAATAAGCAATCAGGAGAAAGAGGCTGAATGTGGTCGGCATGAAATCAACAGCCCTCAGGATGGAAAGAGAGGGGCGTGACATTCCAAACTAAACAACTCGCGGCTGCTCATAGGATATATGCATTTGAAAATTAATACCTCTTCCAGATCTTAGACTACAATGACAGATGTCATGCCAAAATTAAAAGCCCTAAGCCAAGAAATGAATTTCTCCAAACTCCTACTTTTAGCCAACAAGAGTTACAGATTAAATCTGTTAAAACGTTGTATTATTTTTAGTAGACAAAGAAATTGAAAAAAAATAATTCTTAGCTCTAAGGAGATCAAACTTTCCTTTTCTAACCTATCTTCTTCAACATAACCTGATTGCTATAACTAACAGTTATAAGTGGCTGTTTTACATACAGTGGAAAATCTAGTATTAATTCAGGAAAAGTATTTACTGGCTGTTTTCAAAATTAAGAAACGTGTTATTTTAGGGAAAGAGAAGTTTCAGCACTCTTTCATTTATTAAAAACATATTTAAGAACCTTACTTCATACTAAACTCATCTTAAACTCTTTATAAATATTGATTCATTTAATCCTAATAATATTAATAAGAAGTAGTTCTGGTATTATCCTCGTTTTACCAATGCAGAGACTGACTTACAGAAAATGTGGGAATTTTTTCTCAGGGTCATAGAGGTGCTAAGTAGCAGAACCAAGATCAGAACCAGGCAATTCACCTCCTGGGTCCACGCTCTAATCCGGCCACTACAAGGCTGGGTCATTTCTGATACTTGGTTGATCTTTCCTGGAAGATCAAATATAACTCCAAAACTTTCTGCTGATTAGTTTTGTTCATCTGTCTGTTTTTAGCCTTAACTCACTTAACTTCCTTTTCTTTTCTAAAGATTATTCTAAATTACAGTTTTAATGAAGAGTTGATAGTAAATGTTAACCTTCAACATGTAAGAACAAAGTCATTGCTGAGTTGAGAGAACTAGAGAACTGTCAGTCACATTATATTGAAATGAACATAAGACGGTAGGCAGCCTAGAGAGAGATGATGTCTCCATCAGAAGAAACAAATCTGTAAATTTAAAACATAAAAATTAAGGTCCACAGTTATATGAACAAGAGCAATGTAGATATTACATAGGCTCTCTAGTGGTAAAACATATGGTAGAGACAGAGACCTCAAAATATTAAGCTTTTTTAGAAATCATCTTAAAACATAGTCCTAAACAATTTACTAGAAAAGCACTTTGGACTTCTCCAAAAAACCAAATCTATTAACAGGCCCCTAAAGAAACCACAAACCACAATGCATTTTAGAGAGTTTAGAGATATTAAACAAGTTATATCTACAGAAACATCTACCAGAAACACATTCATTTTTTATGCTTTATAAGTAGAGAAATAACCAGAAATCACAACAAAAAACAAGCAAAAAAAATCCCTAAATTCTATCAAATCAATTAAATAATCTGATTTTTATTCTTTGCCAAAAAAAAATTCGTTTTTAAGTTGTGTTCTATAATGAGTAATTTGTTGTGACTCAGGGTAATGAAAAGGTGAAAATAAACTAGGAAACAGTTGTTTTAGTTGCTATCCCTACCAAGGAGAATCAAGAGTCATAAAAGACATTAAGATTGGTGGTTTTAGGGCCGGCCCTGTGGCTCACTCGGGAGAGTGCAGCGCTGGTAGTGCCGAGGCCATGGGCTCGGATCCATATAGGGATGGCCAGTGCGCTCGCTGGCTGAGTGTGGTGCGGACCACACCGAGCCAAGGGTTGCGATCCCCTTACCGGTCACACACACACACACACACACAAAAAAAAGATTGGTAGTTTTATTTGAGGCAAAGAGAAAATTATAAAAATTATCAAACTCAAAAAGACTTGAATAAAGAAACAAGCTTTAAAAAAGATGGTTCCTCTCCATCCATGTGGTTCACTGTCCAAAATAATTTTTCCCCCTGTTCTTCAGGTTTTCAGTTTTTATGGTTTATTCAGTCATTATTTGCAGTTTTTGCCAAAAGTGTTTAACCTTTGAGAAGCCAACTGGGTTCTGGGAAGGATGCCTGTCCTAGGCTGGGCCAAGCAAGAACTGCACAACTCATTACACTAGAGAACTCAGCACAAGACTGACAGATACTGCAAATTTAGGAAAATGAAGGAATATAAGAGCAATCAAGTAGCTAAAAAGAAAGCATACAAGGTAATCTTTAGCATATGTTTGATTTAAGAAGCAAAACCAAAACAACAACAAGAACACACCCTGTAATGAATGACTCCAGATACAGCCCCAAACGAAATCTCTGAGTCCTGTGAAAGGTCATCAGTGTCAGGCCCACACAGCTGGCACATCTGCAGAGCTTCTAGCTCCTCAATGCCATTAAGGTAACAACTGAAACCGGCTTAAAGAGCATCTTGGATGACTGGTAAAAATATCTGTGACTAATCCAAGGTTTGATACCCAATTAGTGTGCAGCCAAAAATACACTGGGAAATCTGAGGAGGGTAGTTTGCTAGAGTGAAAGGAACCCTGATTAAGAATCATCAAAAAACTATGTGCAATAAGTTCAGCTCTACTCTGAACAAGTCTCTCATATTTCTTTAGTTTCCTTCTTTTAAGATGTGGTAGGACAGGTGTTCTAAAATTTCTTGGAACAAAGATACCAAACAGCTGAAGTAGAATACAGGAAAGGACAAAGAGTGGTGAATTCTGAGAATTACCCACAACCCATTTTTGAGCGAATGCAGATCTGTATGTGTCTTATCGTGACTAATCTCTAATACAGTTTCCTATGACTTAAAAGGCTTGAAAATACTTTCTTAATCGGGTCCTCATCATGTAAACTATATACTGAGAAATGGAGGTTCATTAGCATTTAAAAGGCCAACAATATGCCAAAAAGCAATTGCAGACAAGATAGAACACGAGCAGTCAGAGTTATGTGTAATTAGCAACTTAGGAAATTGATTTGACATCAAACCTGACTCTGTACCTTTACCAGCAAAGCTACAGAGCATTCACATTTGTTCCCCACTCCTTAGCTGCCGAGGCACATCTGCTCAGTGGTGGTACCATGTGGCTTGTACAGGTGCCCCATTGGGTGGAGGCATTCCTCTTCCCAGATACTGTTTTACTGCGACTGTTGTTTCTCAATACAGAATCAAAGAGCAGGCCAGAAGTGGGCTGTGATTATCCTGAATCACAGCCGAGATGGCTGAGTATCCAGCCTCTGCGAAAATCCAGCTGTGAGGGACGAGACACAGACATCTCTGGGGAGTTCTGTCCTTAAGTGTGTGGGGGGGCGGGAAATGTTTACTCATACCGCACAGTAGCTCAGCTCCAAGGAGCTCTATGTCTCCAAGACAGAGGACGCACAGTGATTCTGGCCAACAGCCCTAGACTGACCTGCTGCCTGAACAAATTGGCCTGAATTGTGCCTCCTACACAGAACTCTTTGGCACATGGCTGTCCCGAGGGGCCACATGTCTTAGCCAGAATACAGTCAACATTTTCCTAGTGGAGAAGAAAGTGAGATAGGTCAGGAGGTAAAAAGAAAGTTAGAGCAGAGCTACATTTTCCACTGGAGCACAAAGAAGGAGACCACACTTTGAGCAACTGAATACTAATCTTTACCATTATCTTTCTTCTCAACAAACTCAAAAGGACCTTGGGAAAAAACCAGCACCATCCTCCCACACCCCACAAAAGGACCCCTCAATAACTTTACCGCCACATGTTCAAATCCTGGAATCCATCCCTGTCCTGCGAGAGGGGTGTACATATTTTAAATTACAGCAAGTGGATAGCAAAGGTTTTTTCTGCTTCTCTTTTTCATGTATCCTGTTGCCTGATCTGTGGTTGATTCATTACAAATTCCAAACTCAAAGAAATTTGATCCAGTAATTGTTCGTCATGATTTAACTGCGGCACGGGTTCAAGCAGTCCTTTCTCAAGAGCTGCATTTTACAAAGTCTAGGAAGATACCCTAATATATCAGAAGACCTTTTGTTTCCCAGATGCTTAACACAGAAATCCGAAGAGGAGTGAAAGTCTAGTTATTAGAAGTATTTATTTAAAACATTTTACATGTAAAGTTAGTATTGGAGCAGAGAGGAGATAGAGAAAAGCTAAAAAAAATTCGTGGTACAAATAATATTTACATTTGTTTACTGAATCTCTACAACATTTTAAGATCATGGCTTTGATAGCTGTTAATGATGTGACTGTCCTCACAGGGTTTTGATGAAGATTAAAAGAGATAACGCATATAAAATGCTCAATAAAGAATTAAACATGTAAGTGCCTATTCAATATTGTTACTGTGATAGCAGTGGACAATGACAGCAGAATCCATATTCTCAGAAGGCTACACTTCTGCATCTACCTATGTTTCATTCACCCTGATTACCACAGCAACATAGGGTCCTCTCTGTTCACAGTGCAAACACTTGAAAAGAGAGAAAGAACCAAGAAGGCGACTCCAAGAGACAATTTGCAGAAGAGTGAGAGAAATCTGCCCAGAAAGAATTAGTACTCTTGTGCTTGGCTACAGCAAAAGTTTAAAAATAATAATCTACTTTTTCTATATTTCAATTATTATCCATTTATTTTCCCCAGAATCTAGAAAGCAAAAACAGAGTAAGACTACACTTTACTTGAACCTATTCAGTGCTATTTTAAATTGGCCAGGTGGAACATCTCTAATACGAGTTTAATTAATAACAAGGTTGAATATAATTTTTGGATAGTAAACTCTACTTTAGATCTTAACAGTACTGTCCTAGAAAGAGTCAATGTCTAACAGTCTGCTCACATTGGTAGAAATACCATTTTGGGCTGGGACAAAATATATGAAAGTAAACAGTCTAGTTTTAATAAAAATGTATATTTGGGCCGGCCCCGTGGCGCACTCGGGAGGGTGCAGCGCTTGGGAGCGCAGCAGCGCTCCGGCCGCAGGTTCGGATCCTATATAGGAATGGCCGGTGCGCTCACTGGCTGAGCGCGGTGCGGGCGACACCACGCCAAGGGTTGCGATCCCCTTACCGGTCACAAAAAGACAAAAATAAATAAATAAATAAATAAATAAATAAATAAATAAATAAAAATAAATAAAAAATAAAAATGTATATTTGTATAACAATGATCTGAACAATCTCTCCCAAATGCTTAATTTAATATTTTTTGCAATTTTATTTTCCCATCAGTGTTCATTTCACAATTCACATTTTGGCTAAGGTCTTCATATTTGTCCTTAGTTCAAATACTGTGCGAGGCATACTATAAAAAGAAATCAGTTTTGCTTCATTTTTTTTTAAACCATAAGGTACGCATTGGGTGATTTTGTAAAAGGTTACAATGATGATGATGATGATGAGTAAATAACATCCTGGCCATATCTGATGCTTTAGTCATTAATATTAGCCTGTTGCAGAGACGCAGGAGGTTGGCCAGGTCACCCACCACACTACATGAGGTCTTCATGGCAGCGTAGGAATAAACAAACACAGGAAGAGGAGGCTGACGATATTCACAAGACTGGGATCATGCACAGTTCTCCAGGCACTTGGCCATCACTCAGCCAGAGTCCAAAGGGCACCTTTGCCATCCAAAGGGCTGCGAGGTTCCCGGCTGTGACTGTTCCTGCAGGCCCCCTTAGAGGCAGGGGCAGCATTCCCAGCAGTAGGTACAGGCCGCAGGCAGGAGGAGCCTCGCCTGGAGAAGGCCAGGAAGAGCTGCCCAGCCCGGACAGAAGGGACAGGACTCAACCAAAGAGGCACAGCGGTCTAACAGACGTGCCAGGCAAGATGAAGAGAAGCAAGCGGGGAGAAATGTTACAGCAAAAGGAGCCGCCAAAGCACATTTCAAAGCAGTGCACGGGAGGTAAATCCTATTATTTATGGAACTAATTTGTGAATCAATGATGGCATTGTTACTCTTTCCACATCCCTCCCTCTCCACCCACATTATCTATTAATCCCATTTGATTTTTTAAGGCACTATCACAAGCCTTAGATGAACAGGACAGCAAGACATTGAAATTATAAAGTACGAATACCTCCACCTTAATGCAGTGTACAATTCTGGAGCCAAGAAAATTTATGAAACATGTTGTTGTAAGTACGCTTAAACTGATGAAACAGATAAGCCTGGTTTTCTCATACAATAAAATCTTATAGCCTGTGTATGATTTTAAATTGTGGAAAAGATGATAAAAATAAAAAGCCTTTTACTTGAGCTGCTTCCCACTCCCTGGAACTTCATCCGGGCCACCCCCCAACTGAGTTTTTCCTGAGTCACAGCTTATTACCTACTATTACCATTTGGATAGGGAAACGCCAGAGCTACAAAAAGAATGCTATAAGCGTCTGTGGTTGTAGTGCTGTTTGTATGTTTTGTTTAAATGAGGCTGTTAGCAACAGGGAAATAAGATACTTCGGGACACAAAAACAAAGGTATTTCAATTAATGATCACCCTTCCATCTTCATGAGAGGCACAGACAGCCAAGTATTACCCTATTTACGAGGACTGTGATAATGGAAAATTAAACCCAGCTTTCTAGTCTTGGCTCTGTCACCTATTGGCTGAGTAATCTTGAAGGAGTTATTTCACTTGGTGTCAATATGCATCCTAGGAATGAGAAAATGATCTCTAAGTTCTTTTCAAGCACTAAGAGTCTAGGATGATATAACCTACCATTATCTATAACCAGTAGATTTTTAAATCTACCCGAGGGTCTTTTCTTGACCTTGAACAAGGTCATTACTGGGCTTAATGCAATATTCAAAGCACAATGGAAAGTTAATTAATGCTGAATACAAGCTGACTGTAAGTTGGCCAAGCCCCAGGAGCACCTGACCGTACTGTGCAGGAACCATGAAGGCAGGGGCAGATGGCCCCGGTGCAGAGACTGAATGTAGGCCCAGAAAGTGGGACTCAAATAAATAAAGGCCAAAGGTCAAAGCATAAACTATGTACAGTGGTCCTAGAAGACGTTAAGAGTCACATGGTGTTAGCCACAGAAGACTTGCTGAAAGTGGTGAGTTTAGAGGAAGTGTAAAAAAAATGAAAGGGATAAATAAAGTCTTCATTCCTGACCAGCACAGAAACTCGGAGACAATGTCTTGGTGGTTAAATGTTCATTCAACAAAACTTCATTGAGCATTTGGCTACATGCCAGATGCTGCCCTAACTGCACAGAGGCAAATCTCAAAGAATCCAATGTGTAGTTAAATTTTTTTTTAAAAAAGGTACAATGCAGTGTGGTAACTGTTGTGATTCAGATAAACCCACAGGGCTAGGGGAGCAAGTGATAGCAGGAGAGCTAACACGGTGAGCACCTCATAGGTACTAACTCTTCATCAGAGACTCTCATGAGGTGGGCATTGTGCTCACTTAACAGATGACGAAACTGAGGCTAAAAAAGTTTATGTAACTGTCCTGAGGTGCAAGAATACTAAGGGGAAGGTCCAGGATTCAAATGTAGGTCTATGTGATTCCAAAGGCTATTCTCATCACCAAGTATATTGTCTTCATGTTTTATTTTATTAATTTTTATTTTCATTTAGCAACCTTTTATATAATGGTTACTATGTTCCAGGCACTGCAGTAAGCAATTTACAAATATTTATTCATTTTAAACAATTTTATAAGGTAGATGCTGTTATTAGCCCCATTTTACAGATGAGGAGATGGAAGCACAATGGATGGGATACTCAATACCCAATTCAGACTTGTGAGATGGAGCTCTGAAGGGTGGGAGGAGTGAGCACAGGGTGAAGGGAGGAAGTCAGGGTGATTCCTGAGCTATGTCTTGAAGCAGAAGCTTACCTTAGCTGAAAAAAAAGTGAAGGTTGTTCCAGCCAGTGGAAAAGTTATGCAAAGGCATGGAGGCAAGAATATGATAGTTTTAGAGATGTACGTGGCTCCATGTTGTTGGAGCTGGAGAAACCAGGTACAACACCTTCAATTTTCCATGTGAGAAATGAGAAAAACAAGGACAGCATAGAGTGATAATGCAGTGTCAGTGGGGTCAGGCTGGGTGACTTTGAGAAATCTATAGGAAATAAGATTAGCATGAGTTGATGAGACTCTGGACAAGGCACTGACGGGAAGGGAAGAGTTAAGTGTGACTCCCTAGTTTCTGGAGCCATTAACCAAGGAAGACATCCAGAAAGAAAAATTAGTTTGGGTTAAAATATATTGACTGTGAGACATGTTAAGCATGAGGATACTCTAATGGAAACGTTCAGGAGGTAGCAGGAGACACGGGTAGTTAGATCTGGGCTACAGAGTTGGAGTGGCTGAGACTCTCAAGAGAAATAAAGTCATTCAGTTGCCCAGAGAGGATGTACTAAGTGAAAAGAGTAGAGAAGCAAGCAAACACAGCATTTAAGGAAAGAGATGAAGAAAAAGAGCAGGCGGGGGAACACTAAGGAGTTAACAAGGGAGCAGAAACTGGGAAAGGGAGGTGCCGGGGAAGCAGAGGAGAGAAGTACTTCAAGGAGGTTGTGTCAGATATTCTGTTTGTCCTCGGACATTCTGGCAATATGTTAGGGATGGAAATGAATAACAGAGAGGTGAGGAGTGATTGACAAGTGGGGACACAGAGACCACGACGCAGATGTCCTTTCATGAAATCTATCTGAAAGAGGAAGAAAAAACGTGAGGAAAAACTACCAAGGGATGCACAATCCAGAAAGAGATACACACACGCTTACACTCAGGACACATCATTTTGGGATGGGAAAGACTTGCATATGTTTACCGTTCTCTGGAAGTGGTTCAAAGAGAGTATGAAAGGCCTACTCAATGGAGAGTCTGCAGCAGGATCTGCAGTCACAGGATGAGAGATATGACGGGGAGAGGGGCATCTCCTACTTGGAAATGGGAGAGAAAACCAGGTACAGGTTTAGGTAACTTCACGTGGGGGGCTGAGAGTGGAGACCCCGAGGAAAGCCTGGATGGCCTCTTCTTCCCCTGGAGAGTGAGAGAAAGTTGCAGAGAGCTTCTTTAAAGAAAGTAACAACAAAATGAGGTAACCCTTGTGGAAAAAGGGAGAAGGCAGGGGTGCGTGTCTCCGTGGTCCTCTGCAGTATCCCAGTACGTGGAAGAGCACCTGCCACAGAGCAAGTGCCGGGGATGATCTGCTGAATGAATCTGGAACATACTGAAGATCTGCTGAGGGATTCTGAGAATCTAGATGAGACCACATGTGTGTAGTGATAGCGATTTTTATGGTCGCCAAGGTTTCCTCTGTAGTGTTCAGCTCCTTGGTATAGACAGAAGTTGAAAAGACAGACAATTTATATTTTGGGTTCTGGAAGGCAGATATGCCAGAATGACAGGGTCACAAGCAAGTTAGGACTTCCACCAAGAGATTCAAATCTAGATTAGGAAAAAAAAAATGTAAGGGAGGCCAGTTTAAAATACGTATTCATACATTTGTTCATGATCAATTAGTGTTCAAGAGCTGGTAGGTTCATATGTATTTCTAAATAAGCGTATTTTTTTAAAGCAACAGAAAAAAAAAATGCGATCTTCTACAGACTCTAGCACACAGGCCTGGGCATATGGCAGACCCTTAATAATTACCTGTTGACTTGATGTGATTCATTTGTATGGCCTCGGGTAAAGATGACTTTCAGTTTTACTGTAACTTCTCCTGTCACTCCACAGAACACATTTTCTAAAAGATATCTACCATAGATGTTGAAGTGTTCTTTCTAAAATAACTACTCTTCTGTCATTCCAAAATGCAATTTCTGCATCCCTCACTGAGCATAATTACTAGGAAAAAAATAAACTTCAACCTCTACTGTCAACTTTAAATTATGTTATGTTATGGGGATATTATTCCCCAAGAGGTCCAGTTCCTCCAGTTTGATTTCCCAAGAGAAGACAGAGTAGAAATTTAGGCAGGTTTAATATGTCTTTGGAAAACTAGTATATTAATCCACTTTGCTCTTTTCTTTCAATTATCTTCACATTTCCCCCAAACTCCTGGATTTTTCAGTCTTCTAAGAGACAACTACAATTTATTTGTACGAACATTTTTTCTCCTTCAAAATGCAGTATGATTAATTTCCCTGAGCAAACTGTTTTATAATTATTCAATTTTATTCTTCTAATTGCCTCCTACATCCACTTGAGAGGATGCCTACCTACTACCTTCAATCTTCCCTTTGGTCAAGCGTAGGAAAGGAAGGGAAGCCAGTACAAATTACCAGCGTCCTGTGCTTGGAAGGGGGCCTGAGGCCACACTAGGTTACACATCAATTCAAATCCCATCAGAAGATTTGCCTGAGAATCCTAAAAAAAAAATGTGTCACCAGGTTGTTAACTTCGAAAGAATTTCCTCTTTCTCCAGTACTTATTTATGGAGAGTTAAATTAAGATTACCCAAACTGTAGCATACAATAACCATGAAGTTAATTTTCTCTGTTCTGTATCCTGGCTTTGCAGACTATGCATTGGTAAAAGTATGGTATTAAAATGTAAACATAAAAACGGTTATTTAGGAATTTACCGATTAGCATATTTTTTAAGGTGGAAACCTGGATATGTTTTTTATTATCATTTCCATTTAATGGGAGCAAAAAAAAAGCTACTCAAAAATAAAAAATAAAAACAATCTGTGTTCTCTGCATTGTGAAAACTGCACACAGAAATGAAAATTTACAAAACAAGAATGTTACAAAAGAAATTATTTTTACTACAAACAATGCTTAGGATGCAAAAGGGCTAGAGCGGGTATTTTTTATTTATTTATTTTTTGGTGCACCGTGGGCACAAAATATTTTTAAATCTGTAAAATAAAATATACAGGATTTTGAACGAAACCAATTGCCAAAACAGTTATAATACTAAAACTTGAGGTATAAATTGAGAATAAATATGTGCTTTTTAAAAACACATTAATAACAAGATCTAGTGGCAATCTGATTACTAGAGTTTTAAGACAGTGATTAGCATAAAAAACAACTTCTGCAACAACTGTAATATGGTATGAAAATATCAGGGACAAAGTCATAGGTACTATTGACGCTACTGCAATTGAGGGAAATACTAAATTTCATTGAAAGTTTAGAGGCTAGTGAAATTAAGTTGATTATTTTTCTTCATCCAAGGCATGGACTCCCCAAAGCTAAGGACCCCTGAGCTGAAGGGTCATAAATGAATCTTTCAAATAGCTTCCTAGTGTATTCAACTTATTAAACCGTCTATCTAAAAAATTTCACCTTGGCAAGAGTTTTTCAGAAAAAATGACAATTTTATACCATGAGCTCTCCTTTATCTTATTTCACATTGTACTAGTTGAGAATTATACATATTAATTATAAAAGGTTCTCAAAACTGTAATAGCTTAACACTATAAAAGAGGTCTTCAAAAAGTTCATGAGAGAATTTGTATTATCTTTTAATTCTATTTTTCCACTAACTTTTGAAGTGCCTGTGCATGTAAGTATTTTTAAAAGAGAAAACATTTCTAAGAGAAACTAGTATTTCTATGTTACTTCAATTAGTTTTGGGACTCAGGCAGGGTCATTTAAGAATGTAATTTTTTAAAAAAGAACTCTATGTATTCTGAAAGACTAGAAATAAATTTAAATACCATGAGAATCTAATTCAATCTAGAAAAAAAGTCATTATTGAAAAAGTCTTGGGGCTGACCCCTTGGCGCACTCGGGAGAGTGCGGCGCTGGGAGCGCAGCAGTGCTCCGGCCGCGGGTTCGGATCCTATATAAGGATGGCCAGTGCGCTCACTGGCTGAGCGTGGTGCGGCCGGTCACAAAAAGACAAAAAAAAAAAAAAAAAAGAAAAGAAAAGAAAAAGTCTTGGATCTTAGATATTTTTGGAGCTATTTCTTTTAAGCTATGCATCCATACTCACAAACATACAAGTTAAGAATAAAACTATCTGAAAAAAGTATTAAAATGTTATTATTGAAAACATCATGAATCACTGCCATACGGATTCCTATGAATTGTAGTAAATAATCAAATAAAATCATGCAAAATTTTCAACTGAAACAGGTAATGAGAGGGGAGAGAGAGAAAGTAAGAAAAAGAGGGAAATAAGGGGAAAGAGGAAGAAGAGACAAGAGAGACAGAAGTAGAGATGCGGAAGGTGTACTTTGGAGTAACAACCTAAATCAGACAACCAAAACTCTGGACTTGGCAGGCCAGATCTTCAAAGATGGAAGCTTCTCTTACTAGAGCACAGAACAGACATACTCCTTGTCATGAATGGCGCCCTTTCGTTCACGTTCCTTCAGAATCTTCTCTTCTTTTTTTAAAACTCTACGTTCAAAGTTAATTTTTTGTAATATTAAAATTATCTGTTCTTAAACATATCAGTGTTTATTTAGCCAGGAAAACAATTGATCTTTTGTGCATATAAAGATAGAGATGGTGGCACACATTTAAAAAAGGAATTGAAAGAATGTAGTAATTAAACACTGGGGGGGGGGACAGGAAACTTATGAAGACACTGGAGACAATAATAAACAATAACAAATACCACATCATTAATGTTACAGTTAAAGACAAAGGAACATGAATATAATCCAGTTAGGTTTAAGATTTAGAATATCCTTTTTCCTGTAGATTTCCAATATGCAGACTACATGGGATATGGACATGATTTAAGGCATGGATTACACATCAATATATTTTTTCAGTTCAATAGCTGATTTAAATAATTTTCTCTTCTACACTCAAAAATGCAACTCATTTTTTAAAAGGTAAAATACTTTAGCTAAAGTGGTAAAATTCAGGCTACACTGAAACACAAAACATAAAGAAAATGTTTTGATTTATCATCAGCATCTGAGATAAAGTTTTACAATAGGTGGTTACCTCAAATATTAGAAGACAAAAATTATACTCATTGAACATTATAGTGACACCATCTTTCTCTATGTACACTCTTTATGAACTACAAGACACTCATTAGTCATCAGCCAGGTTTTGTCAAAAGATTCGGAAAATCCAGCACATTCTGTATCTTTTCCAAAGACTTCCTCCTTTGAATTGTATTATGCAGTGTCTAGTGCTATTACTGCAACTAAGAAATAAGGATTTTTGAAATCCTTCTAAAATGGATGGAAACTTTTAGCATATTTAACATCATTCAAATGATAAAATATTTTCTTAGGTGGAAGGTCTCCAAAACCGTAAATATGCCAAATTCTACAGGTCATTTGAAAGACCTCCAGTTAAATAAGTAGAACATGCCTCATATGTAGAAGGCAGTGTACTAAAGAAGGCCCTGTAAGAGATAATGTTCTCAAAGAGTGGCGCCTTTCTTCTGATGATCTAAAATCTATGAGGGATAAGACACACACACACACACACACACACGCACACGCACACGCACACGCACACGCGCACACACACACACACACACGCACACGCACACACACACACATGCACACAACCAAAACACAAGGTATTTTGTAATGGATCTCCTCCCCTCTTGCCTACTTGAAGACATCATTTTCCTACCTGTCTCCCCTCTACCAGCTTATTACCAACAGCACTCAACCAATATACCCCATTTCTAAAAACATTTCTCTTTATCTCCCAGCCCTTTTCCTATTCCCCTTTTAGCAAAACTCCTTGAACAGAGTAACCTAGACTTGTAATCTTCAATTTTTCTTTTTCTCATTCTCTCTAGAGCCCACTTCAAACAGACTCTGTCCCCATCACAACACCAAAAGTATGAAGCTCACCAATGGCCTTCACATGACAATTTCAGTGGTCACTTTTAATTCATCTCATTGGACTTCCCAGTTGCTTTGACACATGGTCACTCTCTCCATTTAAAAAAAATTTTTTTTCATTGAAATTTATTGATTGTACATATTTATGGGGTACAAAGTTCTACTTTAATACATGCATCCAATATGTGATGATCTAATCAGAGTAATTAGCATAATCATCACTGGAAAACTTACTCATTTATTTCTGATGTGAACATTTGATCTCCTCTCCTCTAGTTGTTTGATCACATGCAGTAAATCATTGTAAATTATGGATGCCTGGGTCAACTGTGTAGCAATAGGACTTATTTTTCCTATCTAGTTGTCATTTTGTGTACATTAACCAGCTTCTCACTAACCCCACCTCTCCTCCCCTTCCCGTCTCTAGTAACCACAGATCTTCTCTTTCCTTACAACGGTTCACCTTGTTATTATTGTTTTGTTTTGTTTTCACTCCCTCCACTTTAAAACACTTTCTTCATTTGATTTTATTCTCCATCACTGGCTACTCATCCTCACTTTTCTCATGGTTCCTCTTCATTTTCTGACCTTTACATAATGGAGTGGCCCAGGGCTCAGTGTTTGGAATACTTCTGCACTTTATCTACTTTCTAGGCAATAGCTCCTAGCATTCATATTAGAAGTACATTGGGGGCTTGTAAAAGATGCTTTTGTCTTGGACTCACTCCATTCCAAGTGAATCATAATCTCTGAGGGAAAAGCCCAGAGTTGTATTTCACTTCCTGTTCCCTTTGCCCTGAAGCTCTTACTCCAAATACCCAGACGCCAGGGCTGAGAAGACTAGCCCTAGGTGATCGCATCCACCATACATTCTGTACCCTGATGACTCACAAAACATATCCCAGGCTGCAGACCTTTCCTCTGAACTCCAACCTCCCTTATCCAACCACCTGTTCCACATCACCACTTAAACAGATAATGGGCATCTCAAATCCAGCATGTTCAAAACCAAACCTGATCTTCCAAGAACCAAACTTTATTCTTCCCATAGTCTTCTTATCTCAGTTAATAGCAACTCCATACTTTAAACTGCTCAGAACAAAAAACTTGGAGTCATCCTTAATCCCTATTGTTGTCTCACACTGAAACCCCATTCTTCAGCAAATTTTGTTCCACCTTCAAAATACATCCATATGCAACATCTCACCACCTTCACCTCTGCCATCCTGATCCAACCCCATCATCTCCCATCTGAATCACTGCAATAGTCTCACAGCACGTCTCCCTTCTTTGGCACTTGTGCACTGTAGTCTACTCTCAGCACAAAATAAAAATGGCAAGTTGGATCCTGCTCAAAACCTGCCACAGGCTTCTTACCTCAAAATCAAAAACTTTACCACGGCTCATTAGGGTCCCACTATCTGTCCAGTTCTTAGAGACATTTGATTTCAATATTCAATATCTGAAAGTATCCAATCTCTTTGGTTACCTCTAAGAATAACGTAAGTGCTAACAGGATTTTGTTATCTTTCTTAAAAACCTGCGGGAGAAATCGTAACTTTTGTCAGATTCTCAAAGAAAGCCACGAATCCAAAAATGATCAGAATCACTTTATAAGTGACTATCACAATTAATCAAAACTCCAATTTATTACAGGTTAAGTTTTAACCTTTCAAGTTTTTGTTTGTGATAGTAATTCAGTGAAGAGTAGGCCACGCTAAAACATAAATTTACTTAAATATATTTTAAAATTGACCTAATATCTCCCATTTGTCTGGATTATGCAGTGGTTTCCTTACTCATCTTTCTTACACTTTTTTTCTAACTCTTTAACTGTTTGTTTATCTATTTATGTTTTGTTTTATTTCTTATACTACATTATGTATAAAAGCTATGATTAAATTCAATCAAGGGCCTTATCAATCTAAAGTATAAGAAGCTATCAACTTCTATCAATTTGTGGTCCAAAACACAAGTCAGAAATTTATAAGTCAGAACCATAAGGTCCTTTCAGTTCCTTCCATTCAAATGCAATTAATTCTCATGGAAAAGAGATAGGATTGGGACTTGAGATAAGCTTTTTAATCACCAAAGGTTTTAGTTGCTCATTTGCTCACACCAAGTCATTCCATAGGAGATACTCAGAAGTCTTCTAAGATCAATCAACCACACAACCCATGAGGAGCAGGCCCATGGAAGTTAACAATTCAGTAAATACTTTCCCATTACTCAATTCTCTTGCTTTGATAATGTATGTGTATTCACTTAGTTCAGTGTATTGAACTCTAGATTTAAATTCTAAAGAAACTATAGGCTGTTCAAGAAGGAACCATTATTACCTTCTTATGTCCTTAAACTTTCCCTCTCTCCTGGATCCTTCCCATCCAAATGTAAGCATACTCGAATATTTCCCATCTTAAAATATAACAAACCAAACAAAACAACCTCCCTGAGCCTACACTTCTGCCTAGGGCTTTGCCCTTTCTGGAACTTCTGTCATCAGTGTGTTCCCTCACACTCCACAACACAGGTCATTCTTGCTTCTCCATGAAAATGGCCCTTAATAAGGTCACCAAATGACATCCACGTTGTTCAATCCTACAGAATTATTTCAGTACTCGTCTAACTGAACCCATCAACAATATCTGGTGCAATTTGGTACCATCCTCTTCTTCTTACAACATTCTCTCCCTGGCCTCTGTGACACCCCCCTCTCCAGTTTGTGTCTCCTCACATCTTTCTTATTGTTTCCTGTCAGCCAGATAACCTCCATCTTCTCTTTGCCCTGTGACCTCTTTCCTAGGCTTTCTTATCAATGTGCCTTACTCTGACTTACTGTCTGTCTAACCGACATCACCTCTGGAGAAAAATCTGAATGCTCCATGGGGCTGTCTCCCAAGCACTCAAGATGAACATACACTCCCATCCTACCAAACTGGCCAGACTCCAGTGATCCCTGAGTCACTCAGTTCTCAGCAATGTGACCTTTTCTCTTAGGTCTCAACTTAAAAAAAAATAATAATTCGTCCAGATTCAGGGTTTCAAATATCTCCTCTAAGAGAACAAATATAAATAAGGACACTTGGTTCTAACTCCTTCTCTCAAGCACCAGTTGTATATTTCCAAGTGCATCTTGGAATTCCCCTGTTGGATTGTGCATCATCATTTGAAATTAAGCAGGCCTAAAACTCAATTCATGATCATCCCCAAACTACAGTCAGCTATTGCTCCTGATTTCCTAACTTCTATTCATTTTCACAACTAATTGAAGTAAAAAATTAATGATAATACTGCTCAGAATGTATGTCTGACTGTTTGTTGCTCCAATTCTACCACCGATTTAGCCCTAAAGAAAAAGCCCTAAAGGAAACCTTCAGGTTCTCCACTGTCCACTTTTGGCACCACTCTTGGGGTTGAAAACAAACTTTCATCTACAGCCTGGGTGTTGTGCCTACATATTGTTGTTTGACCTAAAAAAAAATCATCTAAATTTTTCATCACAGTATTAAAAATAAATAAATAAATTAAAACCTTGGCACGTTATAACATTTATTCAGTTTTTTCCATTTCGCTTATTATTCTGAAGTCCGGTTTCTAAACAGTCTCTTCACCCAACCACCCACACCCCAAAGCTTCCTGGCCGATCTATCCATATCTCCATTGTTTTATTTCCTCCCCACCCATCTCCCTAGTGAATGTTAAGCTAATTTAAATTGCTAGAGCAGTGGCCTAAGATAGCTTGTCTAAAAAATAAAAAAAAAATTAAAAAAATTAAAAAAAACCTTTTTTTTAAAGTGGCCTACAAAACTGTTGGTTATCATAAAGAAGAGCCATAAGATATGAGGCATATTTTAAGTTCTTTCTCTGTTTCAATGTCACACACACACACACACACACACACACACACACACACACACACACACACACACACACACACACACCTACCTCTGTTATTACTGTTGTTCCATTTAGTGTGTTGGCTGAGCAGCGAAATTTGCTAAATCCTATTTTCCAAAGGACTGGCAAATATTGCATTGGAAAGCAGAATTCTAAACCTTTCTCCCACACTGTTATTCTGACATAAAATGGAAGGCACTGTGCCTAAGAAAACACAGCAAAACAAAACAAAATACCATCCAAGCAAATTAAGTATTTTGAGGAATGCAGTGACATACTTGCCAAAGTCACAGAAAATGTGTTTCTGGAAGCTCTGGTTTTAACATTATGGTCATATCATGAAGTCCCATTATTATCCTTCTACTAAAATACTAGTACTTCTACAATTATAGGCAAAACTGAGAATTTTATTATGGGAAAAAAATGAATATAAGATTTTAATGGACCCACGTACTGGCCACCCACAGGAAAAAAAAAAAAAAAGAAAGAAAGAAAACGATTTAAAAATACTGCTCAAGCTAAGTACAAACGACTCAATTTCAATTTTAACTTTCTAATATTTTTTTCAAGTTTTTGGATTTGGGAATGTGTAACTGTCTGAATACCATATGGAATAATGAGAAAACTTCATGGAGTCAGGAGGCAGGAGTTCTGAGTTCCAATCCTACCTCTGCTGGATCCCTTTCTGCATTTCTTTTAGTTCAAATATTTGCACTCCTTTTTTATCTTCACATTCTTTCCCCTTGAGGATTTCAGCTATTCCTGTGGTTCCAACAACAATATCTACAGAACGTTAAAGAATAAGAACCTGTGTCCTCCAGTTTATACTCCTCACCCGATTCAACTATTATCAATCACTAAAAAGCCAACCACTAGGCTTTGTGCTGGAAATTAAAAGATGCATAGGACAGAGTCTTTGCCTTCCATGAGATTACATTCTAGCACAGGAAGACAAGTGGGAAAACAGAGAAACTTCAGTATAATTTTGTACAACCAGGGTGCTGCAGAGACCCAAAGAAGAGGCAATTAGCCCAAGATGGAACATCAGAAGATGATGCCTGAGGTAAGTTCTGAAAAAAAAAAAAAAATGTGGAGAGATTAAGAAGGCAAAGAACAGCATGAGAACATTCCAGGCTGAGGGGAGAGAAGAAGCAAAGGCATCAGCAGTGCCACCTAACCATGTGTACAGAGACTTTTAAGCATTGTCATGAAGGCACAATCCCAAGTGCAATGAGTTGGATGGGCGTTTGAAGATGATGGTGAGGGAGGCGGAAGTAGCAAGGTCAAAGAAGATATTTTTACCATTTTACCAGTGATTCTCAAGGAAGAAGGAGGCAAGCCAACTCTGAGTCACCTAGTGGGCTTTTCAAACTGTCCTCCTCAATTTTGCTGCATCCCTTTCGAAAGCTGTGTGCCCCACTCAGACTATCTCCAGAGAATCCTGGTGGTACTTCTCCTACTGATGGAAGTATGCTCTATCCCTCTGACATATTGTGAAAACCTACTACACCACAAATACAAGGGAAAATGCACTGAAAGAGGGAGAGAGAGGAGACACAAAAAGGTCATAAAGATCAGAAGCTAATAGAATAGTTTACCGAAAAGGAAGCAGAAGGAACCAGTAGAATAAGGACCGGGGCTTCAGTCCATCCACAGGCACAAATGCCTCCTGGAGAGATTGTTAAGCATCCCAAGCTCAAACAATCTAAAACCAACTCATTATTTTGCTTATAGTAATGGTTCATTATTAAAGCACAGAAAGATTGTAAAGGCAATCAGAGTGTAGGTGCTTAACGTATGGCAGTATTTGCTACAAGTAAGAAGGCACCTTGGTTCTACATAATTGCAACCATAGAATTTTTGTATTATGGAGAGAAAAGAAAACATGATTTTTCAAAGCAGTATATACGGGATATAAAATGATGTCCTTCAGAGAAGTCACATAGGTCTGAGCTATAGCTTTAGAAGAACAGGGCTTCCCAGGCTGCCTATGGACTCATCCCTTCCTGTCCTTCCAGTCTCATCTCTCCTAATTCAGCTTCTCAGCAACAACAAACTGTTTATGATTCTCTGAACAAAACACATTAATTCATAAAGCTCATCCAGACTTCAACACCTGCTTCTGTCCTCAACTCCCTAGCCTAACTCTACCTGACTCCAGGTCTCCATCCAAGCACTGCCTTTTCCAGGAAGCTAATATTCCTTACCCTCTGTGCTCCTTAATAATGATGACCATAACAGCAGCTAACACCTATCAAATATTTCATTTAGGCCATGCTGTGTTCTAAGCACTAAGCAGTATCAACACATCTCTTCTCCATAAAAATCTTAAGTAGGTACTGATAATATTATTAGGTACTCGTAATATTCCCATTTTACAGATAAGACACTGATGCATAAAGAGGTTAAGTAACCTGCCCAAGGACACATCATTGGTCAGTGGTAAAGCCAATATTTGAATCCAAGCAGACTAGTTCCAGAGTCTGTGTTCTAATCACTAAACCATACTGCCTTCTCTATGTGATTAAAAATGAAACAATCCTGGCTACTGCAGTGTACACAACGCTCTTCCTGCCTTGTTCAGCGTTTATGTTCAATGATATGCTAGGATTGGAGATATTTCTGTCTATAAGTACTAAATCTAAACTATCAAGTATTGAGTATAAATTAACTATCAAATATTCCTGAAAATATGAAATTTCTTTAAAAGTATTTTTGTTGAAACTTAATTTTTGCAAAAATATATAGCTTTAACAGACACACCTACAACACATTAGGATTTATCATTCCTATGATAAGAAAAGTGTCTTAGAGTCTAATGAAAACCTTTGGCAATCTGAATACTATATGATACTAAATTATACTATAATTATCTCAAAGGTCAAGAATCTTAAACATTTAGTCTTAAAACTCTCCACCTGGGTGATACAATCAGAAAATTAAAGTATGTATGAAAATATTTAATTATACAAAAATAAGTAGAAATCTTCTAATTTAATAACCTTTTAATAAAATGTACAATATTTTCCCACACGGGTGTTTTTTTCCTCTATTGCAAAAATGTTCTTAAAAGAACATTTTTTAGTGAATATAAGCATGCATTTTATTTTTTAGTGCTAGTTTCAAGGAAGAGTAGGATAAAGTGGTTTGGAATAAAGCATTGTATCACTTATTAGCTCATGGAAAACTGTGAAGCTGTTATGCTGGGCACCACCGTAAATTAAAAAAAAAAAAAATTAACTCATACTCATTCCAGCCTTTTCAAAAATTTACAGTCTAGAAGGGAAGAAAAATGAACAGAGAGCACAGTTGTGAGAGTTCTTTTTAAAATTGTTGTGTGAAGGGCTTCAAGAAGGCAAATGTAAACTCAGAAGAAGATCCCTGCCTGATTGATAGCTGCAACACCATCGACATCTCATGTGATGTTAGAATGGCCAGTATATTATCTTTTTCTCAGAAAACTTTACTGAGGTCAAATAGCATAGTGGTTTGCACCATGGACTGTGGAATCGGAATGTCTGGTTTTGAATCTCAGTTTTACCATATACCAGTTGACTGCGGCAGCTTCATTTAACTTCTCTGTGCCTCAGTTTCTTCATTTATAATTAGATAATTGCATATTCATAGAATTGCAATGTTGTTGTGAGGATTAAATAAATTCCCATGAAAGTACTCTGTAACTGCATGAATCAACAGAGCTTAAAACGAGTCTGATGAAGTTCACACCTATATACTCTCAGGTCTCAGGTAACCCACAGTTAAAGGCATATTAAAACATCTTGCCAACCCACACTCTCAATTACATGGCTGGTTCAGTCTTCATCTCTGTATAAGCATTGGGCCCACAACTTAGCAACGTTTTTCAAACTTGGTCGGCAAAGAGGTCCTTAGTGCTCTTAATGAAATACTATGAAATAGTTAAATGTTTAATTCCGTCATCTGAACCAGAAAAATGTCAACATTTACATGCAATATGAAAATCACAACCACAAGCACCATGTACCCAGAAATAATACACATTGTCAAAGTGGATGTGATCAGCTGCTTTCGAGGTTTTCAGTTAATAATATTTTGCTACTTTCTCAGTTGCTATCGAAGAGTAGGTGTAGATGATGAAGTCTTAAGAAATATGTGAGACAGAAAAACATAAAACTGAGAAAAGCCTAGTGCTGTGATTTGAATGCATCCCTTCCAAAACTCAGGTGTTGAAACTTAGTGGGCAATATGATGCTATTAAGAGGTGGGACCTTTAAGAGGTGATGTGGCCATGAGGGCTCCTCCCTGGTCAGTGGGATTAAGGCCCTTATAAGAGAGCTTCACCCACCTCTAAGTCTCTTGCCCTTATGCCTCCTGCCATGTGAGGACACAGCCTTCCTCCCCTGCAGGAGATGCAGCAACTAAGGCAACATCTTAAAAGCAGAGAGAAGACAACCAAACCTGCCAGCACCTTGATCTTGGGTTTCCCAGACACCAGAACTGTGAGAAAATAAATTTCTCTTCTTTATCAGTTCCCCAGACTCAGGTGTTTTGTTATGGCAGCACTAATGGACTAAGACACCTACCCATTAAATCCTCCCATTGTTATTGCTGTTTTAAAAAATAATTTCTACCCATTTTTATTTGTACAACAAATCAATCCTGATCAAGGCCTCCTGTTCTGACATATAGGCCTCTTGAAACCTGGGTACTACTGCTATTCACCAATACTCTTTCTGCCATTGCCCTGTTCTGCTCAGAGCAGTAGGTTTGAGATCTCACTTCTCAACATACTCTGCAGAGCAAGAGACCTGTCCTGAGAATGAAGCTGCTTTGCTGTAAAAAGGGGATCACAGAATCTTGACACTAATTTAATTTTAAAAATTACCTAATCCAAATGATTCATTTTAGAAAAAAAGCAGGCCCACAGAAACTCAAGTCCCCCAGCTAGCTGGTGGTGAGTTGAGAGTATTTTTCCTTTTAATTTGCCATCTACCAGTTCAGTATTGGCTTTTTAAAATTATTATTTCAGCACACTGCCAGGGAATAAGCCTTCAAAATTAAAAGTCAGAAGAAACAGAAAAATTTGGGGGCATAGTCTTAAATAGTGGCAAAAATCATGAAGATACCAAAATTACCAACAAATCAGAAAATAAAATTTTAATCTAAATTCAAGCAATAACAATAAAAGGGACCTACAATTAGCTAAATTCTCTCACCTAACAGTGAAGATATAGATAGAACTCTGTACATATATTTAGACATTTTCATTAGTACTTCATAATTTTCATGTCCCTAACCCAATCTGGAGCATCTGTTGTCATAACAGTTGACTACAAAGGACTTCCTTTATCCAGATCTTTGTGGCTAGTTCTAAGTGTGAGTATGCATCAGAGGGGGAGGGGAACAGGGGGAAAGGAGAGGAGGAGCAGGAGGTGGAGAGGGCGAGGAAGAGGAAGAGTAGAACCTTGTTTCATTCATAGGCTGCTGACTTTCCTCCTCCTTCACATGTTACTGATGAAGCTTCATTCTTACATTAGAAATAAATTCAGACATGGTATTAAAAGCAAGCAATAATGAAAAGTTTTATAAAAATTCCATAAGCTATTTTAAATTGGATTGATATGCAAATGTTCCCATTCTTTAATACTAAATAAGTAAATATCAAATGGAAAATAAGAGGTTAGGGATGTAATAATAAGTACATTCAAATATATAAAACAAGGAGATTTCAATCTCATTCAATTATTTCACTCAATCACCTAGAAGCGAAGATCTTCTAAAGAAAATTACATTGCCTTCCCAACTCCTTGGAGAGCCAGTTTAGTTAACAGCCTACCTATGCTTCCGAGATGACCATGCAGCTTATGTGTCAAACTCATTTTAAAGTGTCAATCATGTCCCTTTCAATCTAATTAGTTTGGAAAGTAGTGTCACTGACCTGGAACTATGCAGACCACTTATTATCATATCATTTGATCAACCTAACACTTTACCTCAGTTGAGTTTGAGACACCTGTAGCCAAAATGTAATATCCTCTTTCCCACTCATTACTGGTAACTCTCAATATAATTTCCTATTTACAACTCAATTTATCTCTATGAAAAAGCATGGCCAACATCACAGAGGCATTTCATTGAATTTCCCTTACTTAAAATTTTATGGTCAAATAGAAAGGCAAAGGGAATAAGAAAATGTGTGTGTGTGTGTGTGTGTGTGTGTGTGTGTGTGTGTGTGTGTGTGTGTGTGTGTGTGTGTGTGTGTGTGTGTGTGTGTGTGTGTGTGTGTGTGTGTGTGTGTGTGTGTGTGTGTGTGTGTGTGTGTGTGTGTGTGTGTGTGTGTGTGTGTGTGTGTGTGTGTGTGTGTGTGTGTGTGTGTGTGTATCATATTTATAGAACAGATTTGAGGGTTTGGATGACCAAGAACTGCTAAAGGGGCAAAGGAGGAACAGCAAAGGACCAGGGATATTCTGGAAATGTAAATATGGGGGTAGATTTTTCTTTGTTATCACATGGGTTTATTTCATAATAAAGAAAAACTTTCTCAGGTTCTTAATATTTAACCCAACTTTACCCTGGCCAAGAGCAGGATGAGGTAGAACTGAAGAGGTATTACCTCTGGGTAATAGTTGCCCAGAGGTCAGAGGACACAGCCAAATGCCTCTGCAGGAGGAGCTAAGACCGGACCACAGTGAGGTTGGAAAAGGGCAGGCAGAGGGGAGTGGGAGTGGGTGGGGTGGTGGCAGCATGGTGGCCGGAAGATGCTGGCCAGTCAAGCAACAGAGATCACCCATCACATTCCCTGGCAAGAGCATAAAAATTATCACACCTTTTTCTCATTTTAGCTTTGCATATTTAAGAACTGATTTGCAAGACAAAAATACAAGCAGGTAATTTTATCTTGGAACTATATAGGATAACATATTGCATCAGAGAGGGATAAAACAGTCACACGCACACTTATATATGCCACCAAAATGTTGTGTTCAAAAAAAGTATAGCAGCTATCTTTAAAGTATTGACTCTAGAAGACGCTAATCGAAAAGCAGGGTGTCAGCTGCCAATGCTTCTTTTTCTGTCCTGTGCTTTCCTTTGGAGAAGTTAAACTGCATTTGACCAAAATTTCTGTTTGTCTGAAGGATAAGCAAGATTCTTCAGTTATGTATGCTTGATCAAATAAACAAAAACATACCTAATAGTGAATATGATTTTATATCTGGTCAAATGAATTATGCATGTATCTCAAACTTACCTTCAGGTGAAGAGCCTGTCTTTTGGGAAAAGACAGCATTTACTTTATTCTTCTTACTGATATCGCTGTTTACAGACAAGCTGGACTGAATTTTTCTATGCATTTTTTGAGAAACAGGTGCCGAAAGTTTGTGATTGTCTGCAGATACATGCTTGGTCCCGTGGTGAATTCCACTGCCGTTGCTCAGACTTGTGTGGCCGTTCTTTATCTTGCCGATTTCCTCCTCACTCGGCTCCTGCACTGAAGTCTGAAGCTGAGGCAAGCGCTGAGGTTGGGCTAAATTTAAAAAACAGGAAAAATGTATCCAGTTAAGAAACAAAAATGACTATTTTTAAATAATGAAAATGCATTCAGGAACAGAGATTTGGGGTTTTACCCATGATATTAAAACCGAAGAAGCAAAGAAGAAAAAAAAAAATGAAAATACTAACAAACATGGACTCAGAGAAAGCATAATTATGAAAAGGGAAAATGGAAGCAAGGTCATCAAAAGTGACTTTATACGATGATATAAAAAACAGAGCAGAGAAATACAGTTTTGGATATTTTCAAAGTTAAGTAACAAATCTGAAAAAGTAATTCAAAATTTATTCAGCAAATGTTGATTGTTTTCTATGTGCTGGAACCTCTTTTGAGTACGACAGACACAACAGGATTATCTCAATACCCCTAGTAATGATAAACTACTCAATCATCTTTTGAAATAAATGGAAAGTAACAATGAATTCAGATATCCAAAGCTGGACAATATCAATACAGAGGGCAATAGTTTTTCTTTTTTAAATTCCATTTTGAATCCTGGAGAAGAAAATCTTTTCTACATTCATTTCTTAATTTGATTTTTTTTTTTTTTTTTTTTTTTGTCTTTTTCGTGACCGGTACTCAGCCAGTGAGTGCACCGGCCATTCCTATATAGGATCCGAATCCGCGGCGGGAGTGTCGCCGCGCTCCCAGCGCCGCACTCTCCCGAGTGTGCCACAGGCTCAGCCCCTTTAATTTGATTTTTAAATAAACCACTTATGAAAAGTTAGGAATACAAGAGCACTTTCTTAATGTGATAAAACATGTCTACCAAAATTAGACATCAGCACTTTAGAAGTACTCTCATTTGGGTCAGGACCAAGCAAAGAATGTCCACCTTCACCTCTTTTATGCAACATTAAACTGGAGGTCTTGAGGAAAGCAATAAACAAGAAAAAGAAATACTCTAGGTTTGAATTCTGGAAAGGAAGAAACAAAAGTTTTGAGATGTGCATAGATTTGAATGTTCTGGGTTAATCTAAGAGACTAGAAAAACTAAGAAATCAGGAAGATTTATATCAACCATATAAAAATCAACAATGTTCCTATATGCCAACCATAATCAATAAACAAATATACAAGAAAAAATTAACTCTTTGCAATAGCAAAAAACAAGCAAAACAAACCAACCAACCAACAAACAAAAAAACCCCTATAGGCATCTAGGAATTAATTAAGAAAAAATGGACAGATATTGTGTGGGGAAAATTACAAAACATTACTGAAGGGCATAAAAGAAACCCAAATAAATGGAGAGAAATACGTTAACATGTTCATTCTCCCCAATTTACTTAGTTAAGGTAATTTCCATAACATTCCCAACAAGATTGTTAATGGAACTTCACAAGTTGATCCAAAAATTTATAAGGAAGCGTAATCAAGAGCCATCAAGGACATTTTAAGAAAGAAAAAGAGGGTTGTGCAACTTGACTTACTAGATATGAAATCATATTATAAAATTATAGTAACTAAAACAGTATGGTGTTGGACCAGGTGTAGACATATAAGCCAATGGAACAGTAGAGTCCCAAATATGTTCAGGTGTGCACATGTATATGCATAAAAAAAAATTCCAGATCTATTAAATGCCTACATATGAAAACAAAACTTTTTAAAGTAAAAATATAAAAGACTATTTTAATAGCATGATACTAAGAAAGCACAAACAAATTAGATCCTTTAGAAAATGAATCATATAACAAGCAGGGTGAAAATTAATCATCTGTGTTGCCCAACATTTCTAAACAAACAGATTTTGGTAAATTCCCCTATTCCATCCCTTGACTCCTTGGCAGCTAGTGAACAGGAATGTGACCTAAGTTCTGCCAAGCAGAAGTAAGGCTTGCATTCTGAAGTGCCCAATACCAGGTGTCAGCCACATCAGGGAGGTGGAACTGCTCAGTACAGATGGCATAAAGGTGTTTGTTGGTCTCGGCAGTGGAGTGCAGCTTCTGGTGTCCACTTCCTGGCAGTACAGCAGTCCAGTGGTGTAACAGTGGAGTTTTTATCAGAGAGGCCCTACTGAATGGATGAACATGTTCCTTGGCTATGTAGATATGGGAGAGTCTATGTGCAGCTAGTAAATTTATTTTCTGTTTAAATCAGCCAAGATGGATTCTGGTTTTTACAGCTAAAAGCCCTGATCCCCGCAAAAAGGTATCTGTTTACATTGCTTAAGTAATGAGGCTATTATTAAAATCAACATTTACCTTGTTTGTGTAAATCTTAAGCAAAGCTATAATTCATACCTTTTTAACGAAAATACCAGAAACATTCACTGTGAAAATTTTACTATTGTATACTTTCCTGGAATTTCAAAATCTAAAACTATTGTTTTAATTAGTCATCTTTTCTGTTTATGATTATGAACAATAATGAAATATAAATTAAATATGACTCTAAACTTAGAAAAAGTATTGCACGCAAAGCTGTATAACAGTTATACGTGGGGTTGAAAAATGTCTATAAGGGTCTGATTATCTGTAGTCTGGGGGATAGCTAAGACTTGTCATATTTTTGACAAAAAAAGAGAGTTTGTACCTGAGTAAGTCTTCAACATACCATTGCTTACTTTAGTTCTTGTTCACATATCTTAAGTATCATGAAAAAAAAAAATCTTAACATATCAAAATATTCTCCTGAATGTACATATTTCAAGAAAAAGGACAGATTCACTTTTTACTTAATAAACATAAGTATGCTTTTATACCAAGTCTATTAACATTAATTTACAAATTAATTATAAATTTATAAAACTGATTTATAAAACTATAACATTTTCTTACAGTTTTTCAGTTATTTGGTGCTAAATAAAAGGCAATAATTGTCTAAAAAGTAAGTATCTGTTTAGCAGCTGTATATGCTCTTCTCATAACTAAAATCTACAATCAAAGCATCTATAAAAGAAGATCTGTTTCTTCTGGGTGTGCAATCATTTGACTTAGAGATTAATTTACGGCTCCTGCAACTTCCTGTATCAACTAGACTGACATTCTAATGACTGCTATTGAACATAAAGCTAGTTATGCATATGTATTTAAAAGGATGCCAAAGAAGACAGTTAAACCTAATTTGGGTTTCTTTTCAGAGCACTTTCCAGTAATCTCACCAAATAAATGGAATATTTTGGGCCACTTTTTCTCTGAAAAGAATAATTCAAGTAAGCTAAAAGCTTGGTGAAGTCAAAATGTCATTGACCACTGCTGGGGAGACTCCTTATCAATCAAAAATGTCCTGTCATATTCCATAACCCAAGATTAATTTAGAATTAGTATGTAATAGATAAACAGTCTCAATAAATAAAAATACAGGTGGGTAAAAGACAACTGTGTACTGCCATCAAATTTTTAAATTGATAGATTTGACTTTTTTCTACTATCAAAAATGACTATCTGCAAATTACTGGGTATGGCTGGAGCGATATTCTAACATATCCTTAATGATTTATCTACATTCATTCTTCAAAATGATATCTATTTCTATTGGCAGATAAATGATAGTACATCATTTTTGTTTCACTCTCACCTAATTATTTTTACTTTAGTTTGTATTATGGTCAGGTAAGCAAGTATTATCTCTTCACTCCAGTTTTTTAACATTAAAACAATTTCTTATTTGAATGATTTTGCCAGATACATGTAGTAATTCAAATCAAAACTGGATAGACCCTAGATATATTAGTTATCAAAACAGACATTAAATTTAACTTTGTTGAGAATTTTTTATGGATATGGCTTAAATCTTATGGTAAAATTACAATGAAAACCAAGTAGGAGACATAATTTTATTTTCCAATAAGGAACAAAAATGCCTGACCGATTAAACCACGACTACTTGGCTTTAAACAGATTCTTTTGCTTATTGTGTAAAAGTTGTCTGCGGCTTTAAAAAAAGGGGGGGCACGCTAATATGGGAACGACACAATGCTTCTTAAAACACAAGTGATGCCTAGGGACTCTCACTTTCCCTTTAATGATCCACTGCTCTCATTCAGCTGTCTTTCTTTTTTCAAATCTTTACATATGTGACAGCTCTCAAAAGTAGACCATAGACCATCTGGCATTTTCAGAGGTGTAACTTGTGCAAATTCAGCTCTATTGGGAGCACACTGCTATCTTCCGCCTGCGTTATAAAAGGACAATAGAATGTAGAACTTATGAGTTGTTTTGAATTATTCATTTTTTTGCCTGTATATTCAAGAAATTTTACAAACTCTGCATTTTGTACTACATAATCACATGCGTTAAAGGTACAAAGAAACTTTTTGACACCTCTTTTCTACAAAAAGCTGGCATTTTGTTTGATAGGTGAACATTCAGCATCTGTTATATCATTCTAAACAGGATGGGTGCTGCTACAAAAGATCCCATTTTAAATTTACTCTATATGAGCAAAAAAATGTATTCTTGATATTCAGTAACAAATGCAATACACATCAAAATTTCAAATACCAGTTATAAGAACATTCAGCATCTCCAAACCTGGATAGCTTTGGTCACCCGCTCACCACATGTGTAAAGATTTTTTTTTTTAATCATTGCTTACACAATGCAGCATGATTGTAATTTTAATATCCATGATGAATAGTTACAAATGTCTTAAGAAATTCTGTGCTTTCTAGGTTCAGATGTTTTCAATCAGGAAGGAAACCAATAGAATTAGGTCTAGTGATTTTCAATAAGAATAATAAATATGGGAGTAAATGAGTCAATAGCATGAACTTCTTTTGATAACTTTAAAAAAAAACTGGGTGATATTGCTGCTAGTAATAACTATACTTGAAACTGCAGCTGCTGGAACAGTAATATACAGAAACATTTTGTTATAGCATATAATCTATTATCATGTGCAAATCATCTTCAGTCACTGGTATCTTTACACAAGTCAGTTTTAATAAAATTACAAAAGAATTCTCGTGCCACTTAGTTTAAATGGTTGTTGTACACATAAAAAATCAGATTAAATGCTTAGGATTTAAAATTGCCAGTAACAAAATGATCAATAGAGAATATGGAAGGGGAAAAAATGACTCGGTGTAAATCTAAATTACTTTTCCCAGGGATAGTTACAAAGCTTTTACTGGTGTCCAGTATTATGCTAGTCCATGGTCACTATGGGACATACACACACACATACATATACACACATGCACACATACACAAATAGTAGTGTAGTGTATATATATATCAACATATATATATTATACTCACATATTAAATGATTTATATTAAAATATGCATCTACATACAAAAATAGCTTTAAAAGGGAGATGAAAAGTTATTTCAATATGCTCAAATATGATAAAAGTATATTACTTTTTTATTGGTATATAATGTGAATTTAGGCTAAAATCAACTAAAATAAACCTGCTAATACCCTGCTTTTTTCATGAACTTGATCCAAACCTTTCTCAATATGCAGACCCTGATTGGACTCTGTATCCTAATACTTAATGCAGTCTGAAAGATCCTGGCATTTTCTGTATCTGTTTCCTTAGTTCCTCTCTAAGGGCCTTCTGAAATTTTTATTTACCTCTTGAGCTTCTGGACTCTTTGGTTACATATCATATTTTTCATCTTCACTTCATTTAATGTATATATTAAATATATTGAAATCTATTTTGGAATTCTGACATTTCTTGGAAGGCGGGTCAATTTGAAGATCCTAATCACATTCTGTGACTACATGACTGGGAATTCACAGAGTGGAGGGATTGTTTTATATTTACATCGCATCTAGCAGCACTTTTAACATTAACTCAATTTTAATTATTGCAAAATAAATCACCAGATGGCAATGAGAGGTACTACTACCCAAAAGAAAAGGATAAAACTTAAGAAGTTGTTTGGAGAGGCAATCACTTTTCTGCATTTCATAAAGAACATTTAGAAAGTACTTAAACATATTTAAATCATGCCTGGAGGGGGAGACTGCTAGCTTTCCCCCAAATCCATTGTCTCCACTGTCCTGGGCACAAGTCTAAATCTCCTTTCCCAGCCTTCCTTGCAGTTAGGTTCCTGTTTTCTGAAGGAATGGGAGTAGAAATTTTTTTTGCCATTTCTGGGCCTGGGCCTTAAGACTTGGGCGTGCTCTCTCTATATTTTCTTTTTTGCACTTGGCAGCAACCCAGCTTTGACCACAGCTGAAGGAAATATCTTAAGGGATGTTGGAGAAACCAAACAGAAGGAATCTGCACAGCAGCAGGGAGCAGAACCTCTCACTGACCTGGAATGTTCACATCCTACTGTTACATAAGAAATTAACTTTGATCCTATTGAAGCCACAGAATTAATGCTGGAACTCGTTATAAAACATTAATAGCTTCTATCAAGTCCTGTTAACAACTTTGTACAGTGAATATACATATAATATACATAAACTGCCCTTAACCCTAATGACTCAAGTGACACCAAATTTCACAAGAAAGAAATGTTTAAGTGATGGTCTGATACTAATATAAACAACCTATTAGTCACAGTAGAAAGACTGCTGCCAAATCCACAGCCTGTGGTGGATATTATTTTTATCATTTTTTATTTTTTTATTTTTGGCAGCTGGCCGGTACAGGGATCCAACCCTGGACTTCCGTGTTATAAGCACCACGCTCTGACCAACTGAGCTAACCAGCCACCCCAAATGTTAGAAGAAATATAGGAGAATGTTTTTATGTATGTATTTATTTATTTATTTGGCATTGTGGTGGATCTTAGAAAGCAATCTTTACAATGCAAGATCTGGTTATTATTTAGGTAAAATAATAGTATCATGTAGTTTGTAGGAAAAGTATCTATCCCAGCCTTACTTCACCATCAAAAAACAATTATGTAAAATTCTCACAAATTTCCATTCTTACCATGCGTAGAAGGATATCAGATAGGGTGACCAACCGTGTTTGCTCAGGACTAAAGGGGGTCCTGGGATAAGGAACTTTTGGTTTTGGAAACAGGTCAGTCCCAGGCAAACCAAGATGAGGTGGTCACGTTTATATCAGGAGCAATTTGTGCATAACTGCAACAGCTTCCCTCAAACAAGATATTGGTAACAAATGGTGGAAAGTATGTAGACTCTGAACAAGACAAACGAGGGTTTGAATTCTAAAGTCAGTATTTTCTAGTTCTTTGGTCTTGAGAAAGTTACGTCACCTCCCCTTGGCATTAGGACCTTCTCTTGCAAAATGAAGAGGAAATGACAGATCTTCACAGGTACTGACAGTCCCACACCCTTGTCTTTCCTTTTCCTTACTCTCCCCTACATAATTTTTCCCCATTCCTTTCTGATTTACTATTTGGCTTTCATTTTTATTTTACGCTGTTACTAGTTTTTTCTTCTATAAATCAACCTTTTTATAAATAAACAGGTTTCAAATGAAACTGTAAATATTTTCTTTCATTTTTCAGAAAAATTGCAACTTGATAGAAAAATAAATTCAAAAGTAAAGATTTTTAAGAAAAACAAATGGCATTGTCTTTTAAGATCTGCATGTATTACTACAAAGTCCCCAGACAGGAAATCAATGAAAAACAAAAACCTCTTTTATATTCCCTCGAAGTGTAGCTTTTCTCTAATGCTTGTTTTTATCCTCAAATGAATGATAAATTTGGCCTTACATTATGTCAGCTATTTTACATCATAGTTTCTAGTTAACTTATCTGGATAATATGAGTTCAGCATTCATGTATTTGATAACAGAATATTTTCAGATTAAGTGAACAGGGTTCATTATGGATTGCTGTCTACAAGCTTTATTTATGTACTAAAATATCATATTATCTTCACATCTAATACCATAGCAAAATGATATTTATGTTTGCTGTGGTATCTTTTTGTTCTCCGACTCAATATGTGTATCCATCATATGAATCAACTGGTAAAGTTGTCTCTGCCTGTAATTATCTTTAATTGTATAATAAATAGATCTAAATAAATAAAAGCACATGTATTTATAAACATTTTGCAAAAAATAAGTAGACTAAACAGCATTGTATGATAGAAAACATTAATTCAATAAAAAAGCTAGCATGAGGCATGCTCTTTCTAAAATCTATTTTACATTCTGAAATTCGTATAATATAGTAACTTTACAAGAAATAATGCCTTCATGTTTTCTTTAAGAATCACTCCTTAGTTTTCTAACAGGTAATACTTATAATGGGCATATTCAGGACAAATCCATCTGTGAGTTTAAAAAAATATATAAAAGGCAATTTCTGTTTTTTAAAGAATCAATTAATGGGCAAGCATAAGTTTGAAAAGCCCTACTGTTACTATATTATTACGTTTCAGCAAATAGCAGCTTTCCTCACAATTCTCAAAATAGCAAGGCAATACATATCATATGGCAACTACTTGTACTTCAAGCTCCAGACCATCAGTTAAACAATTCTTGGACTTGCTGATGTTTCACTATAAAGTTTATAGGAAATGATTTTGAAAAATTGTTTTGTATTTGTTCTAAATAAATAATCACTTAAAGAGTATCTGGTAGTTTATCCCAATGGGATAGGATATCTTCAAATATTATCTTTTTAAATAACATTTCAGAAATACTTCACTTAACCAAGTTCAATATCTACAAACATTGAGCAATGCGTACTACAGTAAAATTAGGGGGGATAATAAATAACATAAGTGGATAATAATAAAGCACACACCAAAGTCCCCATATGTTTGAAACTTCAGAATTTACACAGAGGCTTTATACACTGATTACAGCATTCAAGGACCACAAAGCATGTAAGACCTCCCATTAAGAAGTATATGTAGCCCTGTTAGGTTTTAACTTAATAGATATGCTAACACACTTAGATAGATGCAGAATTGCTTTCTGATGTCTTATGGATTGGTCCTAGCCCCAGCCCTACTTTTGGGTCCCCTTAGCCTCTTCTGTGTGATACAGGCTCTCTGATAAGGCAAGGATACAAGTCAAAAAGCCTGAAACCAAGCTAGTTGAAACTAATTTAATATAAAAACCTTCAACAGGAGTAGAGATTATTGAAATGTGAAACTACCTAAGTAAAGACAAAAATGGGGGCAATGAGATCACTCCATCCTAGCCTGGAAAATCAGCCGTCAATATTAAACAGCACAGTAGTGAGTTAACACAAGTTGCCAACAGGGTACACTAAGATTGGAACTTTAGTATACTCTGCAGAAAACTGCCCATGTATTGGTATATTGGACTTCTTCTGGCCTTCAGTAGTTACTACAACAATACGACAAACTCCATTCTTACTAGCCAACTAGAAAAAGCAGGTAGCTTTACTAAAAGCTGTTTTTACCTGCAACACAACCATAGCCAGCAACATGCAAATAAATTTGCTATTGGGTAAATCCAAAATGGTGTTCCCCTCTGTGCAGACAAATGTCAAAAAGCCAACCTTGCCAGAGTGCAAGCCTGAATGAGGAGAGGAAGGGCTGGAGTGGAGCTTGCACTTGACTTTGTACCATGTGCAGATACAAAACCATAAGCGACAGCCCTGATAGGCAAGGCAAGGGCCCAGAGTCAAAGATTATTTGACACAATTTTTTTGGTGCCAGTTACCAGAAAATGAAGGCCTCCACCACCACTTCCCAAAAAGGATACTGATAAGCAACCAACAAAAACATTAAAGAAACTGTATTACTAGAAAAATCCCTAGCCTAGAAAATAAAGGCTAGTGACTGTTCCACCCTAAGGCAATCCCTGAATCTAAGTCCTTGTTACAAGAAAAGAGCTGCTCAGGCTCCTCCAAGGGAATCCTCCCTGAAGCTCTTCTCAGAGATGGCCATGAAGGACACCAAAGAAGGCAAGTCTTGTTTGTGATCCTGTGGTAAACAAATCCACTAGCATGGAACCCAGGCCAAGGTCAGGGAAGAAACTCTACAACGAGATGCTTATGATAGTCCCTGGCCATATCATCTTCTGTGCCATACCTAACCAGGGGAATACGTATATTCCCTAGACCAAGACCATACTTCAGAGTTCACACTGCAGTTATCCTATGCTTACATCAGATGTTGCAGATATGTTTTAAACTGTAAGTTGCAGGATCATGAGGACCTACATCCAAATTTCATTTAGTTCATATTTCTGAATCATTTCAGAGGAGGAATAAACATCACCTAGTGGAGTGTAGGACAACAATACACTAGCTCTAGATGCATCATCTGGATGGAACTTTGATTTGTCTCTCACTGGGGACAGGAGAAGTACATATATGTTTGTGTAAGAGATAACTGGATATCATTAAGTAGAAATATTGTAAAAATATATGTACAGAAACAAAAAGTATCTGAGTATATACACACATATAAATGCATTCTGGTTGGCCAAGGACAGAACCATAGTAGACACCTATTCCTGGTCTATCCAACATTACCTCTTTCTTCTGGTAGCAGTATAGACATTAATGAGACTTGGATTTCAATTTACTGACATGAACCCTTCACAAAAATAAAGTATTTTTAGTCATCTACGTTTTGTACACAGAGTTTGACAACATTGGACATTTGCTGACTTGCCTTGATTAGACAGAGAGTTCCTAAAGGACAAGATACCATAATTCTTAGAATTCCATCAACCTTATCAAGCACATACATGCTGACAAAGAGCCTTGTACGATGTTCAGCACCCAGTAGACACCCAGGGAAAATTAACTGATGATGATGAATTATACCAGCTTTTAAGCTGTCACTTGATCCCAGCATATAACAACCTTTCTGAATAAATCAAGCAACAGTTTGGTATTCAATACCATTATAAACTTCATCCTTTGCCTTCACGAGTCTAGGGAATTGCTGTAAAAGCATAATATAAGGATGGTGGAACTGCTGCAAGGATTTAAGAAATTCTCTTAAGGGAATTAAAGATTCAGTTACAGATATCACACTATGTGCAGAGAAATGCATCAAAAATACTGGGTAAGTAACCTCTTTGAAAACAGCATAAGAAAAGTCAGCTATATATCTAAAAATTGTTTTTTTTCCTCCCTGTAATAAAAGCAAACCCAACTTAATGTACGAGTGGTACTAGTATCTCCTTGAGATTAGGGCAGTGGAAATGCAAATTAAGTTTCAGTTACGAGATATGGAATTAGGTAGAGGAACTTATAAATTGCTAACTAAACATTTAAAAAGTAAATTTATTTCTGGTAGCTTATATAAGGTAAGTCTCGGAAGAAAAGCAAATTCCATTATTATGAAGTCCCCAGAGTTTTAATAGAGCTGATAACCCTGAAAGTTCAATGGTAAGTGGTTGTTACTAGGAGGGCTTCAATAAATTCCTTCAAAATATGGCCTGAGACAAGGAAATCTTTGGTTCTAATAATAGTTCTCTTTATAGATTACACTTTCTCTGATATAATTTGAAAATTTAGGACTATAAGCAAAGTTCTAAGAATTGACTCAAAGACTAGGATGGTCCTAATTATCATCTCATACCCCTATAGAAGATCCTGGTTACTTTTCTTTATAAAGAAGTAATGGACAAGCTGCTTATCCCACTTAGCAATGTTCAGAAAAATGATGAAATAAAGTTTTTCAAACCCACAAAAGCAAATTCACATATATGACTTTTAAATTATTTTATATACGAACAATAGATTATAGTTGAACATAATGGAAATTTTTCAATATGTAAATAAGTAAAAATTACACTTATTTTCTCATTGTTCTCCTGAGATTAAAATCCTGCCCCTCTTATAGTGCTCCTATAGTTTTTTGGAGACTGATTTGGAGAATGAAAGTTTTAGATTCTCGAATTCATCAAAGTATCAAGAAAATTTTGGTATTTCTGGGAATAAAAAGTTATCCAAAACATTGATGGATCTTGGACGTGACTTGTACCATCTTGGATATGACTAGTGCCATTTTACACACACTGAGCACAAAATGGCCACCAGCCTTTTCCTTACGAGAAACCTCATGGTTTCTGAGAAATAGAAACTCCTCTACTTCCACATGGGTGCAACCTTCCACCTGATTGCATCAGCCAGCCTTATTTTCCACACCAGCACCAAACCCCTCCCTGATTACGTCAGCCTTCCTTACAGCCTATGTGAGCTCTCCTACCCCGACACTGACTGCTGCTCTCCATTTTGAGTGCAGCCCAGCAGATTCCTTTCTTTTAATCAAGCTTGATTGGTACCCAGGGTTTCAGCTCACTTTCTTTCATTTTGGTGCCAAAACCTGAGAAGAGTCCTGGCCAGGACCTTTGGAGGATCCCCTCTCTTGGGTTGACTGGCCCCGGCCGCTGTTCCCAGACGGGCCAAACCGGGTACCTCCGGGACTCTCTCCTTTTGCCATTTCAGACCAACACATCCACCATCAGCCTCAATTCAGGGTGAGACAGTGGGTCTGTCCTACTTCTATGGGTTCTCCCGACTACTTTCTATGACTACAGTCTACTTCCAGAAGACCAGGCACCTGGTCAAGCGAACCCCTCTCATGCCCACCAGCTATTAGAGGATGCTCCTCTAGCCAGTCAGTGGCTCCTCTCTCGAAAAGAAAGTGCACACCAATGAGGATGCTCCTTGGTGTTACCCTTCTTCTGCTGGGACTGATCACCTCCTTTCTCACCCTCTAAATCGGATCCTCACAATCCAAACCTCCATGCTCTACACCTCTGGGCTGTTTCCTGGCCAACCTCTTGGCCTCCAGGGAGACATTAAGCACAAACGCCTCATTTTCTACTGCAGTCAGGTTTGGCCTAAATAATGGATCCCAGTGACCAGAAAATGGCACTTTTAATTTGGATACTCTCAGAGATCTAGACAACTTTTGTCACTGAAATGGCAAAGCTGGAGAGATTCCTTATGTTCAAGCTTCTATCTCCAATCACATCCTTCTCTCTGTCAAACTGTCCTACGTCTCAAATTTTCCTAGCTCATCCCCGACCTCCCCTTCTGGACTCAGATCAATCTTTTGATCTGTCAAACCACTCTGCTCCCTGACCACCTCCTTACTCCAGATCCTCCACCAGCCCCTTCACCTTTTCCCTCTCTTCCCCATAACTGGTCTTGAGATGTTTGTCTTCAGCCACCCAACCCTTCTCCTTCTTCCCCTTTGTCAGGTGGCAACCCTGCCTCAGCTCCAGCTCCATTATACCCCCTCTGTAAAGTGGCTGGGACAGAGGGAATTGTCTGGGTCCATATCCCCTTTTCTCTTTCCAATCTCTCCCAAATCAAAAAATGACTGGGATCTTTCCAGTCTGACCCAGACACATATCTTAAGGAATTCAGATATCTCACCCAGTCTTATGATCTCACCTGGCATGATATTTTTATGATTCTCACTACTACTTTGTCCCCTGAGGACAGGGAGCAGGTCTGGATAACTGCCTAACAACAAGCAGATGAGGTACATGCCCAAAATAATAGGCAGCCTGGGGGAGCCATTGCTGTCCCTCACACGGACCCAAATTGGGACCACCAGGCTGGCCACGGATACTGAGATCTTTGGGAAAATATGATCACACACCTACTTCATGGCCTCCAAAAAGCTACTCACAAGTTGGTCAATTATGACAAGCTTAGAGAAATCACACGGAGATCCACCAAAAATCCCAGCGAGTTCCTAACTCGCCTCTCTTGGGCTTTCCATAAATACACACGTATAGACCCAAACTCCCCAAACTCCCCTGCAGGCATGACCCTCTTACACTCTCATTTCATTACCCAATCAGCCCCTGATATTTGAAAAAAACTAAAAAAACTTGAGGATGGTCCAAATACAACCCAATGAGAACTCCTCAATGCAGCTTTCAAAGTTCTTAACAATAGGAAGGAGGAGGAGAAGAAGGATCAATACAAAAGAGACCAGGCCAAATACCAACTCCTGGCTAATGCTATCTGAGGCTCACACATCCCTAAGCCAGTTGCCCCCAGGGGCAAGCCACCTGGGAACTGCTTCAAATGCGGTCAACTGGGCCACTGGGAAAGGGTTTGTCCTAACCCTGGACCCCCTCCCAGGCACTGTCCTCATTGCAAACAGCCAGGTCACTGGGGGCTTGACTGTTCCACTCACCAGAGAGGGCGTGGCCCAGTCCCTAATCCACAACCTTTAGTTCCATAGCCATCCCTACCAGAGCTTCTCAGCTTTGCCCAGGAGAAGGACTGACAATGCCCAGGACCCAAGGCCTCCACAGAGATCACCACACGTGAGCCCAGGGTAACTCTCCTCATAGCAGTTAAGCTGATCTCTCTTGTCATCAGTACAGGGGCCACTTACTCTATCCTTCCTGAGTATGCAGGACCAACAACCCCATCCTCTATCACAATGGTAGGGGTCATGGGATCAGAATACCACCCACAGATCACTCAACCCCTTTCCTGCACCCTACATCACACCCAATTCACACACAAATTTTTTTTTGAAGATTATCGTTAAATTTATTAGTATGTAAATAGTCAATTATTTATTTATTTATTTATTTATTTTAATTTTTTTTTTTTTAAGTTTTATTTTGTCGATATACATTGTGGCTGATTATTGCTCCCCATCACCAAAACCTCCCTCCCTTCTCCCTCCCCCCCTCCCCCCCAACAATGTCCTTTCTGTTTGCTTGTCATATCAACTTCAAGTAGTTGTGGTTGTTATATCATCTTCCCCCTCCCCGGTTTGTGTGTTTGTGTGTGTGTGTGTGTGTGTGTGTGTGTGTGTGTGTGTGTATGTGTGTGTGTGTGAATTTATATATTAATTTTTAGCTCCCACCAATAAGTGAGAACATGTGGTATTTCTCTTTCTGTGCCTGACTTGTTTCACTTAATATAATTCTCTCAAGGTCCATCCATGTTGTTGCAAATGGCAGTATTTCATTCGTTTTTATAGCTGAGTAGTATTCCATTGTGTAGATGTACCACATTTTCCGTATCCACTCATCTGATGATGGACATTTGGGCTGGTTCCAACTCTTGGCTATTGTAAAGAGTGCTGCGATGAACATTGGGGAACAGGTATACCTTCGACTTGATGATTTCCATTCCTCTGGGTATATTCCCAAGATATCACACACAAATTTTTAATAATGCCTC
Organism: Cynocephalus volans; assembly: GCF_027409185.1. Taxonomy (NCBI): domain Eukaryota; kingdom Metazoa; phylum Chordata; class Mammalia; order Dermoptera; family Cynocephalidae; genus Cynocephalus; species Cynocephalus volans. The sequence goes on from NC_084465.1 coordinate 40,529,814, forward strand.
AATGCCCAGCCCTCTTACTGGGACGGGACATTCTTTCCAAATTCAAAGCTTCCTTCACCCTAAACACTTTAACTCCAGCTACAATACTCTTGTTACAGGCCTCCCCAGACCTGGCCCCTGAGGCTTCCACCTTCCCCTTCCCCTCAGACAACATTAATCCCACAGTATGGGACACTTCTTCTCCCTCCATTGCTACGCACCATTCCCCTATCCTTGTTAAGTTGCAGAACCCCTCTTTGTTCCCTAATGTTCCCAGATTACATAACTCACAGCACAGGCCTTACATATCAAATGGGACTTACCTATACCACACTGGCCTCAGTCATCAGGCAAAGTAGAAAAAGCCAATCTCCTCATAAAAATACACCTCACCAAGCTGTCCGTGGAACTTCACCTCCCTTGGACCCAATTTCTCCCTCTAGCACACACTCGCTTGCAAGCTGCCCCCTGCAAACCCACTGGCCTCAGCCCCTTTGAATCTCCCTACTCTTTCACTCATTAGGGATCTTCTTTGGGAACAGGCCAGCCCTCTACTACCTCATCCTTTCCCCACCACTCCCTCAGACTTTAAACTGAGCCCAGGACAGCAAGTGTATATTAAAACCCAAATCCCAAAGCCCCTCTCACCATGCTGGGAAGGGCCTTATACAGTACTTCTATTCTTGGTAAAACTAGCACCTGAGACTTAACCCAAAGAATCTGTTCACACGAAGTCAGAGGGGTCACTCTGCTCAATCCCCAACCCAACATCTCCTTACACTTCATCCATTTTAGTACCCACAAAACTGAAAATCTCCAGGACCTCCACTCTTCCCCCAATCCCAGGAGAAGGATGATCTTTCTCCTGGCGATTATCCTCTCACTCTTGCAGGCCCGCTTCACGTCCTTCGCACGGGAGCTGCTCCAAGACTGGTCCTGATCCGCCACCTCCAGTGTTGAAGACATCCCTGAGTGGGTAACTGAATTAGCCTGGCAGGGCGCCCTCTGTGATTACACCCTCAACAAGGTTACCCTCTACTCCTTTTTCCTACTATGCACCCTCTCAACCTCTCAGCTCCTGAACACTTGCCTTTTCTCTTCCTCTTGCTTCTTTTCCTAACGGAGACATATGCCACACCCTGTTCACAATGTATAAGCAAGGTCTTGGTGGGTGGAAGGACACTTTCCAACCTCCTGGGTCAGCCACCCAGCATCTTCAGGGGAATCCTATAGAACATATTCACATCACTGACATACGTTCCCACAACATGCCACGACCAGACAACTGCCACATCATGTTCTTATGGGGATAAAAACTACTGGATAGCTCTTTCCAAAGGGGACTCTGCTGGAGTTCAATGCCCCCCCCACTCCCGACAAAAACATTTCTGCTTCACCCAAACCACTCACCTAGCAATGGGGGAGGACTTCAGGACAAAACACATTGGACCCCTAACCATGATGGGACTTATCCTTATTCTTGGTCCCTGCCTCTTTTGGTGTTTCTCTAACTTAGTACAGGAACTGATGCAGGTTTTCACCAACCAAAATGTCACCGAATTGTTCCTGGGAGGAGGATATCAGCCCCTGAGAACCGTTGACCCTTCCCCAGAAGAATACAGCCTCCCCACACGAAACCAATACCCTGCCACCTAATTGTTTAATTTTTTTCATATCTTCGCCCATCTCCAGCAGGAAGTAGCTTCAGAAGAATGAGACCTTTGCCCTTTTTCTCTTCTCCCTATACTTAAAAGGTGGGAATGATGGATCTTGGACATGACTGGAGCCATCTTGGACATGACCGGCACCATTTTACACATACTGAGCACAAAATGGCCACCAGCCTTTCTCTTATGAGAAACCTCATGGCTTCTGAGCAGTAGAAACTCCCCTACTTCTGCACAGGTGCAACCTTCCACCTGATTGCATCAGCCAATCTTATCTTCCACACCAGCACTAAACTCCTCCCTGATTACATCAGCCTTCCTTACAGCCTATATGAGCTCTCCCACCCCAACGCTGGCTGCTGCTCTCCATTTTGATTCTTTTCCTTTTATAAAGCTTGATCAGTACTCAGCATTTGGGCTCACTTTCTTTCAAAGATAAGCATCAGAAAATGGCTAAACACAAAGGAACACACTCATTAACCACATTTAAAGATTAACATGGTTGAGACCATTTATACAAATGTGTCTTTCACTCATTTTGCCATTAAAACCCACTAAATCTGTCAAGGTAACTTTGGCTGCAAACTTGCATAAGTCATTAAAAATACTTGTTATTTTATACTGTGGTGTCAGGCATGGTTCTAGTGATAAGGGATATTACAGTGAACAAATTTACAAAGACCTTGCCCTCACAGGGCTTATGGTTATTTATCATTTTGCATAAGAACTCCAAAGATAGGGCACCTGTAGAATTATTTATTTCACAACTAATATCATTAAAAAACAAAGGTTCTATATTTTCCCAGTCATCTCCGGCATGTCAACCTTCCCATCTGACTGTTCCCCTCATAGTTAAAAGATTCTTTGATGCAGCTTTAGGCATCTCATCCAGGGAGGACATCAACCCTTGAAAAAAGAGGACACTCTTTTTTACTGTCTCTTTTTAAGAATATTTTTAAGACCCTTTCCCAGAAACCTGTCAGGAGATGCCCTCTCACATCTCATTGGTCAGCACTGGGTCACATGCTTACCACAAAGCCAATCACTTTCAAGGGGAATAGAATGGCCGTGATTGGCTGAGACTAATCAGAATTTTCCCCTTGACTTCAGACATCTGAACAAAATCTGTGATCTGTTAAGAAGGTGGATGTTCAGAAGGTAACAGTTTCCTTTTAAAAAAAATTAAACAAAAAAAGTACTACTAATAATAAATAAGCACCCAGCTATCCACCAGCATTTTAAAAAGTTGACTTTTTTTATATATTTGCTTTAGGTAGTTGTTTTTAATTTAAAAAAAAGAGCCTATGCACTTTCTTGAATGACTGGACATTAACCTTCTCCTTTTAACTTTACTAAGAAGCTAAAATTCTGTTCTTTAATCTCCTAGATTCTGTCTGTCCTGCAAATCATCCTAACTATTGTTACTAACGCTGCCTCCCAGACAAAACTACTACGTAGACTCCAGTGGCCCACCCCTGCCCCACTGCATCGAAATCTTCCAGAAAGTGGATTCCAGAAACAGTATCTGAGAAAAGCTTTCCAGGAGATCCTGATAATCAACCAGATTTTGAAACTATTGCTCTAAAGTAAGTTGTTATACTGTGAATATTCTCTTTTACTATTTCATTATAGTGTTTAGTGACATAAACAACCTGTTCTTTTAGATATATTGTTTGGTGGGGAGCTGTAATCATATGAATTTGAATTGTAAAATTCCATGATAAAAGCTTCATCAGCCTCAAGTGCATGTGGGTGCTTCAAAAATGTCGCCTTGCTAGTTTAATCCCAAAGATATGGAAAGTAACCAGATTAAAATGATATCACCCAGTTTGGTATTTTTCCCCCCTGCTAAGATATCAGAGTAAGCACAATGACAGCAAACACTCCCAATCATAAACCATAAGCAAGGGCACGCTCATAATTTCAGCACAGTCAAGCCCAGTGGCCTTCACTCCTTTGGGGAATTCACTTCAATAACATGGAACACTAACTTCTATCTTTGATGTTTTGAAAAACTAACTTTGTTACAAAAAAAGAAAATCATATATACCAGTACAACAGAATTTTTTCTCTAAATTTACTCAAAATTTGCTTTTATTTATGAAATTATGAAATTTAGTCTATCCTTATTTTCAACGATGATAACATCTAGTGAATATGTAAAACACACAAGTTAATTTAAATAAATCCATAGATTTTGGTTTTAAACATTCTCTTTAGAAAGAGCATCCTTTCCAAGTATACATATAGAGAGAAATTATAAACTGAAGCAACATTGGACAGAGGTATGTTATTCTTTTATTCCGTATGATACATTTTAATCAAAGTATTCTTCTGGAAGGGGGAAACAAAAACAAAACTAAGAAACTGTCAGGAAACAAGGATAACATGGAAGTAAAAAATGAAACAGTAAAGTAGGGAAATATACAACAGAATGAGAGATAAGAAAAGATGATTCATTCTCATGCAATAAACTTTTAGTGAGCATTTAATAATATCCAGAAGACTGTGCTACAGGCTCAAGGTCAGAGAGAGAAGGGACACATCTGGAAGACAGTCCCTGATTACAAAACTGGCCCTTCTCTAAACCAGTAAGCCCTTTAGCTATGTGGTTTGCACACAAATATTTCTCAAATGTCACCTGTGCCCTAAAATCCATCCTTTCCCCTCCATCTTCCACACCTCCATCTTGCCAACATCAGTTTAAGTCCTTATCATCTCTTTCTAGGTTATTTTGGCCTCCTAACCAGGGCTGCCTGCCTCCATGTATTCTCCCCACCCCCCGCCACTCCATCTTCCACACCTCTACTAAAATATATTTCTAAAATATATAACAAAAACAAAACAAAATCTATTTATATTAATGTCCTAGTTGAAAGTTCCAATATTTGCTTATTACCTCCTGGATAAAATCACAACTTAGTAGACTTTACCAAACCCTTCACAATATTGTATCAATCTCATATTCCATCATTTTTTCTTATTTTCCCATGCTCTAGCTGCAATGAATTTCTCCTAATTTTCAAACATATCATAAACTTTTCATGCCCCCATGCCTTACACTTACTAGACTCCTCTCCTCAGAATGCCCCCCAGTACCTCTTACTCTTACATCAAACCTAAGTCAAATGTCATCTATTCTCCATCTTTGCTAAATGGTTCCCATGAGTATCTTCTGGCTCCCTCCTCTCTACCCCCAGAACAAAATTGGTGTAAAAAAAAGGTCTCCCCTCTCCACTAAACTGCTAGTTCCTCCGTAGCAAACAACATGTCATTCATTCACTCATATAGTCACCAACAAGTGTTTATTAAATGCCACATGCAAGTGCCATGTACATACAATGTTATTCTTCTGATTATCTGCTCCAGCACCTGGAACAGTGGCCACTTAGAAAAATCACACAAAGGAAAGATAAAAACAATAATGTTCTTCTTTCTGCAGCTCTCAATTTCAATTGTTTGAATAAAATCTTAAGTACATATTGCTTACCTAGAAAAATAAGGAAAACATAAGCATGATTTCTTTCCCCACACCTCCCTGATAGAATCTGATTTTTTTTTTTTAACCCTGATGGTTTTTACAACCTATAGCAAGTATCTGCATCCTCTGATCTCCTACAACCATCCCATACATATTCTGTAATTCATAAGGCCAATTACTATTTTTAATTCAAATGAATGGAAAAGTAAAAATCTCCAATTTATTCATCATTGTAAACCTCATATTAATTCCATCAATATTTAGAAAAATATTATTCTGTATTCCAACGGTAGACAAAAACCAATAAATAATAACCAAAGCTAATAAAAAAATAAAACAAAAAGATTTTAGCACTTGAAAATAAACAGTGGATAGAAGTACCTATTATATATAAAATTATGTTTTCTTTATGTTATACATTCTCTTCCCAAATATTACTGAGCATCTACTATATACCAAACACAGTGCTAAGACTAGCTACATAAAATGAAAATACATTAAACATGTAAATAAACAAGGAAGAAACAGAATATATAATTTTAAATTATGGTAATTGGTATAAAAGAAAAGTACTATTGGCAGAGACAATAATAAGGGAAAATATTCTAGTTTGGAGAGCTAGAAATGGCATTTCAGCAGAGACCTGAAGGGGAAGGGGCTTCCCACAGAAGGAGGAACAGGGTTTCAGGTCAGAATAGAGCTCAGCACATTTGCTGACCTGGTGGAAAACCAGTGTGGCTAGAGAATACACACACTGTCCTTCAGACTGTGTATGTGCTGCCTAATTCAAATTATAAACATTAACAGATATATTAGAAAAATCATAGAATGTGCTTCCATAACCCTTCCTGGCAGTATTCTTCCAGATATTGTGTTTCTTTACCATATAAGCCATTACCATAATAAATTATTCATTTACAAGACCACTGTTGGTTTAAATATTTACTGTGAATCAAGACACTTCCAATAAAAGTGTTCTTAGGAAGTTACATAAAGGGACCATCAACTGTATATAAATGTAAAATACAACCTCAATTTGGAATATTAGGAATCATTTATAGAAATCTTATACTTTAATTGCTTTCTGGGAAAGAAACATACATCCATTTCTCTAAAATGTACAAACCTATTTACATTGAAATTGAGTGAAAATTGTTCTTAGGCTACAGAAGAGCATGAATGATTTGATGCTCTTTAAGTAACGAAGGGGATATTTGTGAGGAAATCATGCTGTTGTTCTTACAAATCTGCTCAGATTTCAGAAATGAAACTATTACTCTGAGGTGTATTTAACTTCACTTTTTATTCCAATTTCCTAAGTCAGATTACTATACTCAATTAAATACATAATTCTCTAGCAGTAGCTCTCGACCCTTTTCCAAGTCCACAGAGTTTATTTGAGCAACATACACCCTTTAGTAATAACTTATGTGGCTCAAAAAAAACAGCCTCCTCCTCCAGGGATTCTCTATTCTTTTGCCTTGTACACTCCACTGGAGAATCATAATTCTAACCTGGAACCCTGGATGCTGACCAAGGGCGATTTTTTATCATAAACTCAAACTCTTAGGGGAGAACAAAATGGGCAATTCAACAGTGAACTGAATAAGTTTATCTACCTGGGGCCTTAAAAATTCCTATTAATTTCTAGTAATTATTTTCTATTAATATAGCCTTTCAAATCCCACATTGTGGTTTACAAATTGCATGTGGTTACTACATATTTCTTGTTGATAATAAAGTTCTGCCACTGACTACCTGGGTATCCTTGGGCAAAACTGCTTACCCTACATCCTCAATTTGTCAACTGAGGAACACGGAGGTTGAACACATTGACTTCTAAGGCACCTTCCCTATCTTTACTATAAGGGTATAGGTCCATGATTTATTGTCAACATGTAAAAAAATAATGCGTATATGACATCACATCTAGAAAACAATCTGGAAACAATGTAAGGACTCACTTTGTTAGGGCCTTGCAATTTAAAATCTAAGTTATCTAAATAATATTATTAACATTATTATTAAAATTTTCCTTTTTCTAGAGAGTGTGGAGGGTAGGATACCTCAAATAGAAACATTCATGGGAGTAAGATTAACCTATAGGAGAGACATTAGTACTTTTTTGTCTACCTACAGCCAACAGTTATTAACTGAGCAAGTGTCTTATTCTCTGCTCTCAGCCAGGTGTCAGGGGCTCAAGGCTGCTACTAGTGATGATGGTAACCAGCAGGAGGTAAATATTAAATCTCTTCCATTTTTTTTTTAATTGGAAAACTAGTGAATAAAAGAGAACATGAAAATAAACACTTTCTCTGATTTATAATATCTGGTTCATGAACATCAATGTTTAAGAGGGCAGGAGGTTAGGACTGTGATTATGTCATAGTGGGAAGGAATGTGTCTTATCATTTATGTTGTCGATTTCACTGCCCTGTACTCACTATGACACCTGGAGTCCTGTGCTCTGCTTTGCCGAGGGCAGAGTGGGAAGGGATAGCGCAGAGGACACCTGGTGGCCGAAATCTTGGGTATCTTCTCCTCAAGTCCAAATTACATCCCAGGTTCCAGGAGCCCTGGTACTGCTGAATCTTGTCTTTTGGGGTAGGTAGTACCATGTTGTGTCATGGTACTGGTTCTGGCTTCTCAGTGCTACAAAATCAGTTATGATTTCTCCATCTACTTACCATCTTCCAGAAAATTCTTGATAGATCTCATCCATCATTGTTTCCTTGTCTGTTCTCTCTCTCTTTAAATGTATGCTTTTTAAATAAAATATTATTAATTTGCTATCATTTAAGTGGGATTTTGAAAAAGAATAGAATATATATGTTCAACCAGCCATGTTGAACAAAACATGCTCTGTCTTAATAAACAAACAAAAAAACTCAAGAAAATTTAGCAAATTGTGAACACTCGTTAAATGAGTGGTTGGTACCTTGGTGCTTGTAATATTCTTTTATATTTTTTTCTATCTAATTGAGATATTTCATTATATTTAAAATTGAAAATTAATTTTTAAATAAAGAGAACTCTATTCACTGTGGTGGCTCATTTCCTCACCTTGGTGTGGGAAACCCTGGTGATAGGCTTTTGTGGGCTTCTTTAGGATCAGATAAAAGAGGCTGTGGTATGCTGACTGACTCTTCCCCCTAACTCCTGGGTAATCAGTGAGAGGATCCAGGGGCTCACACTGCACTCTTCCCTCTGGGTTCTCTGCTTACTATCTCTGGATCAGTCTGAAAGTGCACTGATGAAGAGGTTCTCGCTGTATTTCTTCCTTTAACCCAAGTGTTGGTTATTCTCATCGTTCTGTGCAACTAATATCCATCTAGAGACTTACAGTCTGAACAACATATTTCCATTTAGATTTTCATGTTTCACCAACTGCATGAGGTAGTGAAGGAAGGGATTACTTCCAAGTGTATTTCAAAGATGCAGAAGGTGCAGCTGAAAGACCAAGTGACCTGCCCAATGTCCCATAGCCAATGACTTTTAGTCAGAATTTGAATCCAAATCACAGGACTCCACACCTCCCCTACCTTGAGGACATACAGTCTTTCTCTATGTCCTGGTGTTATGTGCTACCTACCATTTACCAAGTCTAATTGGGAGCCTTACTCCTAACAAAACTGGAGCTGGCTGACAAGTCAAGCTTTTGGTCATTATTTCATTTTCGCTTTTTCTCCAGATGCTTTATTATTATTGTCTTTTGTCTATTTAGAATATGGGAGTCAAGCTATACCACATGTGTACCTTCTCCTATTTTAAAAAAGTACCGTGTTTCATTTGTATCTGTCGTCAGTGACACCTCCAGTTCTTCCAAAGTCTTCATGCATAATCATTAACGGCATGCAAGTTCTCAGCAGTTAGTTCCCAAGGCATGACAGAGTGGACTGCAGCAGACATGGCTGACTGGAAGCTCTTTAAGTTGAAGCAGCCCGTAGGAAAACTTGGAAAAATTAAGTTCTCTGAATAATAAAACTTCTTTATGACATTTTCCAAAGGACTGAATTTTACTGTTTTATGCCAAAATAATATTGCAGGGATATGAGAAGGGTGGAGATGCACATGATAATGAGCCTCTCCTCCAAAGAGACCATCCACAAATATTTTCGCATTTGTATTAACATGCAAAGAAGTAAAAAACAATACTGTACCTTCAATTAAGAGGGAGAAGAATAAAACCATCCCCAAACAATTGAACGTTGTCTTTGCCCCTGAGAAATGCTATTCTAGGACTATAAACTACCCATTTTTCAATTCACTGTAATTTAGTGTTTCATACACTAAAATGGACAATAAAATCTGTCATTATTACTGACCAAGCTGTAATTGCACCTACTCGGCCACGCCAGAGCTAAAGATCCTGACTCTGAGAGCTTAGTTATCCAATTTTGTTTTTTAGACCCAAGAAGTGGTGGTTGGGCTTTGTTTGTTTGTTTTTAGTGAAAAAAAAAAAAATTAAATGCAGAAAATGAACACTCCCACACATTTTTGCTTTTTACATGTTAAGTATGTACTCTGTGAACTGTACCGTTGAAATATTTTTACTTTAACAATGTAGATGTCATCAGGAAAGAAACTAAATTAAAGACTTCTTCCCAGTGAGTGTTATAAACAAACCCCTCATTTTCTTTAGGCTTAATGAGGACAGGGAACTGATGATGAACCCAATGTTTAGCAAAATAAGCAAACCTGAGAAAGATGATGACTGAAGAGTGATGCATTCTCGGCTGAGCAGTGGGCTCCATTTCTCAGGAAGAAAAGTTTTGAACATATTTAAGATAACGATGATAACCTGCACCAATTTCAAAGTACAGATTTCAAAGTGCTGTGCAAAAAATGAGAATGGACAATATTTTGTTTGTGTGTCTCAAAAAAATCAGGAGGAAATGGTAAACTGTGCTTGCAAACGGTCTTATACTACATATACTGTGCAGATTGTAGCCGAATGAGTTTCCATAGCAAAACTGAACCTGGGAAGGAAGTAACTGCCTCAAGGTGAGAGTGATTAGCTATTCCACTATGCAAGAACAGTTTAGTTTAGAATATTTATTCCTGATAGCAAAGTAGTTTCCTCCACAGATGCAGTTCCTTCACTTTTACTTCATAAAATCAACTTATTCCAAGTTCTGTTCCACCTTCTCTCACTAAACTCTAAATCTTTTTACTCTGTGAGTACTAATTTTTCTGGACTAGGCCCAATATTAAGTGTTTTATAAAAGAGCAATTCTTAATAACTAAATGACTAAGCCCTATTAAATGCTTAAATATTGTGATGCAGATTATTTTTATACAAGAAAATGATTATTATTGGTTTATTTGCTACAAACAATGGTGCCAGAATTTGCATAGGAGTAATGTTTTCCCAGCAGGCCTATAAACATTTGCTATTTTCCTTGTTTTAGTAACTACTCCTAAATGAACAAACTATGAACTTTTATACAGTAAGAATGGTTTAAAACTGCCCCTAATAAATCTTCTCAGTCTTAAGCTATATTTCCATACCATTGAAAGAAATAGCTGATATTGCACAAAGTTTTGAAATACACTGTTCTCCAAAGTATATGCTTCATCAGCAATTTATTTTAACATCCACATCTCTCTCTCAAAGGGAATTGAACCTAATTATGTATTGTCCCTTATGCCTAGATACCACTGGTATCATATGAATTCATATATTATTAAAAAAGCTGATCTTTTTTTTACTTATTAATATGACTCTTAAGTAAACTGTATCTCTATTATAAGACACTTTGCTTTACTCTAAGAAACTCTAGCTATAATAGTTAGGGAGATATTCTTTCCAATATATCTACAAACACTTAATTGGAAGGCTCAATATGCAGAAATTTGTAACTGAAAGGGACAGCTTACTCCAATTCAGGGCTCCAATCAACTAAAGGAAGATGAAAGAACTCGGTATTTGTCTTCATAAAAATAGTAAAAAGAGTTTCATCCTTAAAAATTTTACTCATATATAACAGAAACCTAAATTTTGGTTTAACCCATCAAGAATCCTAAAATAATCAAATAATTCCTTATGACTACATTAAAAGGATTTTGAAGCTACATGTACAAATTATAATAGTTCTTTTCCAATATTATAAAACTTAGATTAAAGTGCTCCACAGTGAAACTAAAAGTAAAAAACACATTCTGAACAATGTTAACATCTCTTGATGTTGAGAAAACAACTTCCCAAAAAGTCTAAGCACTAAAAGAAGAAGCCAGTACAGGGGCCCTCCCAAACAGGCAGCCATACCTAACAGTTCCTACGGGTTATCAGTCATAACTATAAGAATCCACTTTCCAACAACAACAAAAATATTCAAATAAATGACTAATATTCTGCTCATTTTACAAACTTAACTGCTCTAGGGCAATATATTTGATCAAAAACCTTATTGGTTCTCCATCTGTGCTGCCCATCAGAATTAACTGGGGACCTTACAGATAAATACCTAGACCCTATGCCCAAATGATTCTGAGTTAATTGGTCTGGAGTGGGGCTGGACATCAATATTCTTTCAAACTAATGTGAAGAGTGAGACTCACTGCTTTGCACAAAGGGACATGACTACAGAATCATATTCCTGCCCCACCCTGTATCTTTAGCTTTAGTGATCAAGATTTCTTCTTGCTGCAGAAGAAAATGTGTATCTTCACATTACCAAAAGAATAGCAGATGCGAGGACTCTTTATCCATCCCTTGGAATGAGACCAAGTTCTCCCGAAGGCAATGAGTAAATAGCTCTGAAAACTAAAGAAGCCACTTTCTAAAATGTCAACTATATAGTCAGCCCAGGAATTGTCTTGAATTTATCACAACAACAAAGAAAAAATTCTGAAAGAGTGTATTGTAATTTCTCCAACTGTTTTCTAACCCAACACAAAAGTAGAATAGAGTCTCATTAGTAACAGTGGCAAAATACAGCAGTAATTTTCAACCAAGAAAGTGGACTAGAACTTGGGGCTTAGAATAAGATTATAATATGGAAAAAAATGCCCCTTCCTCTGTGATTTTAATGCAACCTCTAGAGGACCACAAACATCACAAAATCCCTACTATTGCCTGCACTCCACCCCCATTTGAGACTCATTCTAGGGTTAACAGCTGTGTGCTGGAAACCAGAATATTAGCTGTGTAGCCCTAGGCAAGCTGCTTGACTTTCCTGAGCTCAGTCTTATCTATAGATAATAATACTTATCCCACCAGTCTGATAGAATTGCTGATAGGCCAAGTTAGATCATCAATATGAAAAACTTCATCAACTATAAAAAGCTGTAGTAATAACATTGTTAATATTCCTAATAAAAAAAAAATCCTTTAATATGCATGAACTGTAGACTGAGAAAATTAGCTCCTTAAAAGAAGCAAAGATAGTCAATTAACATTTTAAGACAAATTCCTACAGCTTAACTAATTCAAAGCTGTCAGTCTCCTACAGAGAAGCTAAATGTAGTCAAAAGGTAAAGACTTTCATTTATTCAAAAATAAGCATAGAGGTATTGGAAGTAAACTCTGTGCATAGCCCTGAGCTAACCACTGTGAGGGCTACAAAGCTGAATAAGACCCCAATACTGCCTTTAAGAAGCCTTCAGTCCAGTGATGGAGAAGAGGGTCATGAAAACATGTGCTACAATTATGAAATTAGTGTTTCTTTTAGAAGAAATGAAGATAAACATTGCAAGTCCAGAGGAGGGGGAAATCACACAAGGCCTTGCTTGCTGAGCTGAAGATGTCAGGAGACAGGTCACATGAGTGAAGTATGGGAGAAGGAAAACACTAGACATGCAGCGAGAAGAGCAAGTAACTTTTGGCTATGGCAAAAGTTCACGACAGGAAGTGTGGGGGGGAGCAAAATTTATTTTATTCCTAGAATCAATCATCCAAAATCGTTTACTAAAAGTTAATTGTGGTCCTGGAATTATCATTTACTGAAAGTTTGTGGTGGTCTAATTATGCTAATTGCTGGGGATGCAACTTGGAGCCAGCAGACATTAGCCATGCAATTGCACAAATAAACTACAAATTGTAGCAAAGGCTAAAAAGGAAAGGTGCTGTAAGAGATAGGAAAAAGCAATTTAGATTATTTTAGATGGGTAGGTCTGGGAAGGCCTCTCTTCAGAAGTGACAATTAAGCCTGAAGGAAGACCTGGTATACTAAACCCAAAGGCCTCTGAGAGACTGAAAGGAAGCCAGTTTAACTAGACACAGAAAGTGCGGGAAGAGCAGCAGAAAAGGAGGATATGGTCTGTTGAATGCTACAGTTAGAATAAGGACTGAGAAGAGGCCACATGACTAATTGAGAAAAGTGACCTATCAGTACCAAAGGACCATTTTAGTAGCCAAGATGGGCTGAGGAATCAGCCACATTGACTAGAACTGGGTTTGAATACCAGCAACTGGTATTTAAATATAACCTAAAATGACCCAATGATGAACTACAATATAATCTGAGTCTTTATAGAACAGTAGGTGTCATAAAATCAAAAGGCAAGAATGAACCAAAAATGGAAATCAACTAAAAATTGAGAAGCAGTGACCTATCAACTGAGATTAGAAAACACACGTCTATACTAGAACTAATCCTTCCACTACAAAACACTTTTCTTCTATGATCCACAGCCCTTGGAACCTGAAGTAAGAAGACTGATGGTGTGGTCTGTTACCATAGTTTCAGTATAAGCATGGTAGATGTGACACAAAGTCATGGAATTTAGGGAGATAATGACTATTTGCAAGTTCCAGTTGTCCATGAAAAAAGTCTTAATATCAGTTGATATTAAGAAGGAGATGAGATACTTTGGAAGAAAAAGACACAGTTAGCAGATTAGGCATAATTATTATTAAGGTAAAGAGCAGGGAGAAACGAGAAACTAAATTTCTGACTTCAAAATCTTACAATGGAGCGGATCTCAGTGATAATAAGGTCCAAAGTGTGTCCATATGTGGAAGGCAACTAAAGTTAAATAGATAAGGTCATTAGAGCTAAAGAAGAATCAACATTAATTCAAAGAAATGAAAAGAAGCTCTACATCAGTAAAACTGTGGAAAGTCTTCATTTAGAAGGTCAAATATCATACTAGTTAGGGATCACACAGGTTAAGCTAGAAAGCAGACCAGAAGACCTGGATAGAGTCGTAGCCATGTCACACTCAAATGGCTTCATGCAATGACTTTAACTGATTTAAGGTTCTGCCATTGTTTTTCAGTGTCACCTGAGAATTAATGCACTATCAACATTTCTTCACATCAACTTGTTCAGGTACCAGATTAGCAACTAGACTCAAATTTGATGTTGAAATAATCAGAAGATCTTGTAGCCTGAAACTGTTTCCCCTGCCTTGAATTAGTCCAAACAAATTTGGACTCTATTGCAAAAATCAGAATTACTCGAATCCTCTATAAAAAAGATTTTTATGAAATATATTTTTTATTGCATTGGCCTATAATCGTTGAAATTTAATAAATTTAAAAGAAATCATTTTATTAAAAAAATTAAAAGGCAAGTTATGTACATTTAAGTAAAATAATACTGAATGGCTTTTGTGCTGTTTCTTTAAAATATATAAAGCCAGACCAAAAATCAACTACCTTGAACTGGCTGAAATATTGAAAACCTAAATTTGTAAGAAATATCATTTTACATTTTCAGTAGTACACAGAACTATTTGGTAAGACTTTTAAGAATATACTGGATATGACTGACGTGCAGTAATAAGAAGCTAACCCACAAGCAATAGGAGGAAAATGATAATTACTCATAACCACACCATTCATTGGGTGTGTTGTTGCTGCCACCGCTGCCTACATTATCACTCACCTTCGTGACGATGACAGCACCTTTGTAATGCTGAAGGAATATTGTGAAGATAACCTGCAAAGACAGGCCTCCACATAAATGATACATTAATTTCTTTTCATAAAGACAAGGAATGTTGGGCAGCCTCCGAAGTTGAGACGTATGGTCTGCTGATGGTCACACTGGCATGAATCAATTATTCGTGGTAATTTGATGTGGTGGGAATTTTTTTTTTCCCCTTTAATTTTCCAATCCAAGTTCTCACAAGTTCTCAGGAACCTTGGAAAAAACATTTAATTAAATAACGTTCCAAATCAGAATAAATCTCTCCACCCCGTTCTCTTCTGTGGTTTATTTAATGTAATTTTCACCATCAGATACCAGCATCTGAGCATTTTAAAAGAGATTTCCCCTGACTTTTGTGTATCTTGCTGCAGAACCCAGGGACCTGGGAAGAATCCAGCTTTTGATGGAGAACTGTGGAACATGGATTTATTGCCAACTCCTGAAGGACTAGTTGAAGGAAACATGGGCCAGGTTACAGTACTGACTCTCAGCTTTTCTGAGAAGAGGAAACAGAGCTCCTGAAAGCGGCAGAGAGGGATTTCTACCAACCCCCTTCATTCTGAGACACCCCTCACCCTCTGTACGAAGCCTCAGCTAAAGCTGGAGGCAGGTCTCACCCCTTCTGTAGATAAGGCTGGATGTAAGCTGAGAACCTCTGCCTTATAGAGTTTGCCAGTGGCAGTTGTTCCACGGAGCTGTACGAGCTACTCATGTTTGTGACTAACACACCAACTGATTTGCTCAAGCCCAGAAAAACTCCCCCATTCATGAAATTCAGGGACTTACTGAGAAAAAAATATATAAAAATAGGTAGAGAGTATTATTTTATGTTTACCAGAACCGAAGCCCCACACTTCAATGCCTCCAGCCAGGCCCAGCCTTGTGCGCATGCGACCTGGATAGTCTCAGAGAGCCCCGCACCAGAAGGGCCCCACGCTTGGTTTAATGCTGGACTGTCGCTGTCTTGAAATTCCTAATAGTTTTTGAACAAGAGATCCTACATTCTCATTTTGCACTGCCCTCCGTCTCCCAAATTATGGAGCTAGTCCTGTCTCCTGCAGAAGCTGAAGCAAGCTGAATCTCTTGGCCTGCCTGTAACCAGACGCATCTCCCACCTCCTACAGGGGACCGGGCTCTAATGAGGCTTTGGGAAGGTGGGCCCTCACCCTGATTTTTTTGCTATTATGGAAGAATTTTCTTTTTAAAATATTATTGCTTTTCACATCATAAAATAATTCACTTCACGGGAAAAAGTCAACAATACAGAAGAGAGTATACTAAATATTCAGTGCAAGTCCTCTTCACCATATGTCCCCACTTGGTTTCATATAACTCCCTAGATATAACAACTGTGAAGAGACGAATTTATAACTTGCATTAAGGAAAAAAAATACACATATAATTTGATATTATTTGTCCTTCCTATACATATAGGTATATATGTATATATGTAAACACACACACATACTGACATCTATCTTTTTTTTTTAATCCCAGTGTTGGCTATCTATTGGATTAGATGGAGAAGACCTTTTAGAGTGTTACAGTAATGAAGACCGCAGCTCCAAACAATCTGTATTTTTTTTTTTCAAGAGCCTTAGCTTAGAGAATATCAAACTACTATTCCATTCACCCACAAGTGATGGAACTTAGGGCAAGGCAGCAAAGAACCATTGTCCTAAACCACAAAGGTTCAACGAAGAATCTGAGAGATTGAGACTCAACAAACATAAAAGCCCAGCTTTGCCTCTTACCAGATATGTTGATTGGAACATATGTTGATTGCTTCACCGCCTGCTAAATATGGCAATTTTGATGAAGCCTACAAAAGTCCTTCCAAATCTAGCACACTGGGTTTGGGAGGAACTATTTCAGCCACCCGTCCTCATGACCATACTTTGGGCCTTGACCTCCTCTGGGACCTTAAATTCTTATTTCCCATTCTTATGCTCCATCTTCTCTTTCCATATTTCCTATTCACTTACTACATCTATATCTGTTTTGTTTCATTTGGTTTCTTAAACGATAGAAACTTTATGGACGATGAAACCCTCTGTTTTTCTCTCATTTGTAAGGCCCTTGAGTCTTTACTTTCTTCCCTATCCATCTTATATCCTAGCCCATCATTTCGAACCCTCTTTGAACAATGTCCTTAAATCCTTTGCCCCATTGTCCTTTTACCACAACCATCATTTGTCCAACCTAAAACCCTGGCCTCATTCCCAGAACATGTCATCCCCTTAACCCCATATGTCTTAGTGATTGCACCCCATAAAAAGCTGAATCCAACTCCTTGCAATTCTACCTGCCTTTACCCGAGTCCAAGACACCTTCCTTTCTCACTGGATTAATACAAGTCTTCCAATTGATTTCTCAATGTCTTCAGTTCTTCCCATTCTTATTCTTTTCTAACTATTGCAAGAAGAATCATCCTAAAATATAGCCAAATTAAAATACAAACACGATGAGGTCATTAATGCCTTCAATCCCTTCCATCTTCCCTTAACCCTTTAACAGATTCTTTTGCTCTCATCTCTCTCCACCCTTCTTCTAACATATTACATCTCAGCTGACACAAAATTTCTCCAACTGTCCTCAAGCTGGCCATGCCCTCTCTTACCTCTAGACTGGTAGGTGTGTTGTGCTTTGGGCTCGGAACACTCCAACCTCACCTCCTCTATGCCCTGTTTCAGTTGGCTAACTCCTTTCAGTATCATCACAGACACTTCCTCCAGGAAACTCACTCTGACCCCATCTCCATGTAAGCATTTGGGCTTCTCCCCCATGAACATACTGCAGCCTGCACTTCCCACTGGAATACTCATTACGCACTACAATTTCAAGATAAATTGTCTGTCTCTCCCACAAGATTGTAAACTTTGAATGCAGAGACCATATCTGTGTTGTTCATCACTGAATCTCCAACATAGCACAGTGTAGATAAACTGTAAGTGCTCAATTTTAATGTGTTGATTTTATTCAGTTTTCAATTATATTTTGACTCCTAATCCTGAAAGTCCAATATAACAACAAGCTACAAAATATAATTTATGTGTAATTTCAGAGAGTGTTCAGATCCAGGAAGTTTGAGGTTTGAAGACTAAAATTATCTAGACCACAGCATTTGTGGTCTTGATCATTAAATGTTATTTATTTCTTCAGTGGTTAGCATTTTCAGGACAATCTGTAAGCTAGTTCACCTCTGCTCCTCCCTGAGGTTCAAAGAACTTCGAAATGGGAAAGGAATAAATCTGGTTCCCTCACTGAGCCCTTGTCCACCACTTGCACATCAAATCCATTTCATTTTTCCCTATAAAGACCAAAAGAGTTTAGGAAGATCAGGAAAAAAATGAAACCCTTTGGCCAAAAAGAAGTATGATATAGATTAAAAATCAAATGTCATGGTATATGACAAGAGTGAATGGTAAAGCAATAGAACGATAATATTAATAGTAGTGATAAGAACAACAATAACAGCAACATACATTGTGCTAAACCATATACAAAGCACTTTAAAAATATTCTTATACAATCTTCACAAAAACAAATCTGATGGCTTACCTAGGCATTATGGAAAAGATCTAGAAAAAAAAAAGAAAAAGCTTCTGTATGGGGAAAAGACAAAGAGGTATATATAGAAACATCTTCTTCTGTAAGTTGCAAAGCAGTCTCTTTCTCTTTTACATTCTGCAAGTTAGTTTGTATACAACTTGTCACTTCACAACCAATTAAAATCCACAAGAAAATTCAAGTTTATAAATCCAGACAAGCAGAGGTAAATATGAGAAGAAATTCATTACCAATAACAACCTCTAAACAATAATGAACTTCATTATACATGCATCTATACAGATGAATAACAGCTATGTATGCAGTAGGATTACACATATCTATTAGAAAGCCAGAGATAGATATGGGAAAGAAGGGAAAAGGGGGAGAGAGGAGAAGAGGGGGAAGAGAAGAAAGGATGGGAGAGAGAGAAGAAAGCAGGGAAGAAAAGTAGAGAGTGAGCAAGGGAGGGATGAAAAAGGGAGGGAAAAAACTAAAGTAGGCTCAAATTTTTTTCTTATAGGCAGGCAAACAAAAAAAAAAAAAAAAAAGGAAATGAGGACAAAAAAAGGCCAAAATAAAGTGTCATTCTTACCCATGACCACAGAAAATAATGTAATGAAGAGCACTGCCACAAAAACTTCACCGTAAACTCTTCATAGTAGCCTTATCAGTGAACAGTAATCAAATTTAAGACTGATTGCTTTAATATCATGAGAGTCATCTATAGTACATGGAACTTGACACAAATAAACAATGTGTGGCTTAGGAGTAAAAAACGGGCTAGAAGGAATATAAGAAAAAACGTAGTCATTTAGAATATTCATCACATGACCTTAAAGTCTGAAATGATAGAAGCAAGATGAGTAAAGCATCTCTTCCTTCCTCTCGCTAATTCAATACACTTAAGTCATCACACATTTATTAAGCATAATCCATGTAGCATCCAATGTGTTCATTATTGTCATGCACATGAATATCAAGGGTCTCAGAAAGACGTGGTCTGTGCATCCTGCCTGTCTAGGCACGTAACCCAATGGAGCCATGACGAATAAGATAAGCAAGGCCTTAAAACTGATACTTGGGCTCAAGGATAATAATAACGAAAATGGATAAATTCATTAAGCATTTACTCATTTAGCTCTGTGCTAATTACGATTGTAATTTGCATTTTCTTGTACAATTCTCAAAATAACATAATGGGGTATTATAGTGTTAGCACCTCCATTTTAAAAATGAGGAATTAGAGCTCACAGAGGTTAGGTGACTTGCCCAACACCACTAGGAATGAGGCGATCAGGATCTGAACCTGGCAGTTTGTTTCCATTGGCTTCCTGGCCCCTGAATTTAAGATGCTCAAAAAAAAAGAAAAAGAAAAAAAGAAAAACATGGCACCAATGGTTCTCCCCGGATTCTGGGCAAAACCCAGATAAGCATGGAACATGCACCCCGAGGAAGAAGTGCGTCAGGGAGCTTGATCTCCATTCTAGAACACCACCTAATGGTTGCCATATACCAGTAAGATAAATACAGTAACCCATCAAAAATGACTCACGATTATCCAACCTATCCTGAAACCAAACAATTAGTTTGATTTTGGAATAACTGATGGCTAAAGATTCCTCTCTAGAACAATAATCAAAGCATCTGACTACAGCCACATAACCATTTGGTTAGCATATGGAAAAACAGAGAATTCTTCTGGGAGCCAAATGGGGGAGGAAAAGACACTGAGCAAGGCAAAGGTCAGAAGGACTTGCTCCCAGTACATGCTCCCAAACATGAAATGAGCATGAAATATTAAGGAAAAAAAATCCTAGATGTAACACAGCATGAAAGCTATGCCCCCTAGTCTTAACTGGGTGGTACTTATCTGGGGGCTTGTTTATGGCCTCTTTTTAAACAAAGTAAATTCAAAAGAAATCAAATAATACTGAAACACGCGTTAAATAGGACAGCCCTGAAAGAAATTTAAATCCAAACCTCTCGACACTCTTTCCTTACCATCAAAGTAAGCAATGTTCTAATTATATAAATAGCACACCTGAATATCTGCTGTTCTTTCAGTGTTTTACATAAAGGAGGCATTCCCTAAAGTGATGAAATGGTGGCCTTTATTAAGGGGTGATCAGAGGTAAGTTGACAAAGGCTAGGAAAAGAAATAATAGAGTTCCTAATGACAGAGCCTGTTGATGTTGAGAGGAAATTCAGATGATGCCAAAAGGAAGGCTTCAAGTAGTAGAATGAGAGAAATGGCGTGATACTGCAGCTCCACAAGGGTGGGCAAGCATGCATCAGAGAAGGGCTTGCATTCTACTGCCAATTAAGTGCTTACTATTGTGGGAGCTAAAAACTCTTCAAAATGAATAAATGGGTTAAATAGAATGGGGGATTACCATTTAAGTAGAGCATTCTAACTTTGCTTCAGATCATGGGAATTCTACGAAATCACAAAGGAGAGAATTAGCTGAGCAAAATAGTTTAACTTAATGGGAAATTTATTTCAGAAGGGAAGCTAAGAAAAATTTCTGGAGTTAACTAATGGCATTTAGAATTAGAAGACGTTGATGTAAAAGCAATGTCCAAGAATAAAGTTAAGTAATAAGAATTTTCAGAAAGACCTAGAAAAATCTGAGATAGAGACCTGAGGCATTTTATAAAGAGTAACAAAGAAAAATGTAAGCTCACTATAGGAAATAATTGGAAGAGTAAAATGTGACCTAAATTAAAAGAAAATATTACACATGACTGAGTGTAAGCACAGGAATGAACACACATACACACACACGTTCCTTTCTACCTTAGAAATCCCCTCAAAGACTGAGATCAAAATGTTACTTCTTCTCCTTTTCTAGTCTAATTAAAACATGAAATGTTGTCTATTGCCCATTATCAGTTTATGCATATCATGGGTTAAATAGAAAAATTAATATTAAGGATGTCACTTCGCTGCAACATTTATTTTACTATAAGTCAGAGACATAGTGATTATTAACACAAGGCAGAGCTCCAAATTATATACTATACCATATACACTAATTCGAGGGGAAAAACCAGTCTTCGCTGGTGCTCTCATAAAAAGGCACTCTTATAAACTCCAAAATTTAAGCCCCATTCCAGAAATTAAATTATACACTCAAATATTTTATCAGAATATAAAAGCCTTTTAAACTGTAAAGAGAATTTTAAAAAATCATAAAATAAAGGCACTTTCCAATTATAAAATTTCCTCACAAAACCTCCATTGTTTTTATTTCTTTACGAATTTGATTTAGATTTTTTTTTTTTTTAAACTTAAGTGGCTGGAATCATCTTTCTAAATTTAAATTTCATAAGAAAGAGAATCACAGTGCTCATTCCTTGACCAGACTGTGCGCAGCCTATTTATTCTAAATGTTTGATTCCATACGGATTTCTTCTCTTTTATTTATTACTTCCAAAAAGAATTCTCTCTACTAAGTTAGCAACTCAAGGGAAACCCAAGCCCTGAAAGACCACAGTACCCTAGGTCTGCCACCTGCAATGTTTTCTAGAAGGACCAGGGAAGCAGACAAAAGTGCAAACTTCTGCACGGGGTGTGAAGCGTGAGCCACCAGTGGGTGGTCTACTGGAGTCAGGGTGAGAGTTCACAGAATAATTTGGAAATTATTCTCAGCTTGGATCTCGTTTATGAGGCCCAAGAATACACCCTTTAATTAGAATACAATTTCCAAAGCAGCCACTCCCTGCACTTTCCAGAGCTCAGTTATTCTCAGCAAAGTAAAAACAGCCTCATCACACTGACAGCTAACGGTCCCCTATAAATTACACTTTAAATGTCCAACCCAGAAGGCAGGAGGCATCCAGGACAATGCAGATGTGAGCTGCCAGCCCTCACTAACCACTCCCAAGAACAGATAAAGAAAAAGAAGTCCTGTTTAACAGAGTCACCCTCCTCCACTTCTTGCTATGCAGCTGAGCCATCCCATGGAAGCTTGGAAAAAAGAGTGGGTTGTGCATTCGAGAATGTTCCCACACCCCAGCCAGCCTCATTTTTCTGATAATCCCTCCATCTAGCCAACTTCGCAGTACGGTGGGAAGAGTAGCATCAATTCCATGAGAGCCAGCTGTCTGCCTCTTCCACGGTGCTCAGGGAGCCACACAGGACTCCTGGATCGGGAGCCAGCCCAGTCCTGACTCACCACAGATGCTCTCCTCCTCCCCCATGGAGCTCTGAGCCAGAGACTCCCTGTTCAGAGGCCTACTGTTATTACAAAAGATTTACGGGGTCCCCAAAAATGGGCTTGATGCTGAAGCAAGAGGAAAAATAGGAAAACACACATCTCCCTAACTTCAAGGTTAAGAGAGACAGACATTAAATTATGCAGAGCTGCTAACAACTTTATGGAGACCAAAGAGAAATATCAGGCAGCTATACAGAGTTTAGTATCAGGGAGTTGGAATAGCAGAATCCAAACTTTGAAATGCTGTCCAGAATGGAGACAGTTATAAAGATGATAAAAAATGCTCTACTTCTGCAAATCCAGATATCAACTTGTTTTCTGTAGATCCAAATAAGTAGCTTTTGTCCAGAAAAGTGTGACCAGAAAAATAACAAAAATAGAATTTTTGAAATTTCTAATCAGAATTCAGGATCAGATGTCACCCACAAATATTCAGAAACACTTGCCAGCTTATGCTTTTGGCAGGAGTGGCATTACTGCCTTTCGCCATTAGCTTTTGTATATCCATTTGTCTGTCAGTTTTCCTAGCAGCACTCTCAGAGGGGGAGAGGGGGCTGTAAATCTCTCTCTCTCTCTCTCTCTCTCTCTCTCTCTCTCTCTCTCTCTCTCTCTCTGTGCATTCCTTCAGTGCACAGTAGTAGGAAACTAGACAGTTGTTCCCAAATGCTCCTGTGTCCCATGGCACAGGTTGCATCATTATCTCAATAAAGTCATGCAATTTGTAATATTTTCAATCACTGGTCATTGAACCAGTATAGACAATAGAGAGAGTAATTCCTTTTAAATCCATTTTTTTTATAGCAGTATGAATTCTTTGACTAAAATGAGCTTCATCAAATAGCACAAATTTAACATATTAACATGACTTTCCATATCCTTATGCAACAGGGTTTGTTGTTTTTCGTTCTAAGAGATCTTATCCACGTTCCTGGTGCAGGCCTTGGGAAAGGAAAAATATTTAAGTGAAATAAATCAATTAAATGAAACACACACACATGTAAAATTCTGTTATTATGAAAAAAATATATCTATGTAAACAATCATGCTTCCCAACAAGTGGAGGTAAAATTGCCTCTAAGACCTTTTCTAGCACTCACTCACTCTCTGGTTGCTAGGAAATCACACATAAAATATGCCCATAGCTCACAAAACGGTAAGCCTCACAACAGCAGAGTCAACATTAGATAAAAGACAACAAATATATATTTTGGGATAAATGTTTACTTGAAATAATGTTTATTCGATTCTAGGAGAAAGCTATATAAATCCTGCTCGTCACTAATTTCTGAGTCTCATTTCCTTCCTTCCTACTCCCTTCTCCAAGACCAAAGTGTACAAAAACCAAAATGGTTCTAAAATTAAACTAAAACATTCATTGTTGGAGCATTTGTTTAAAACAGGAAATTTCCTTCAATAGTGGTTTTATCATTATTGTTTATTTTCTGCTAAGTTGGTCTTTATCCTCTTGTTTTTTTCCTGCTATATCTGTTTGGTTTTCAGTTATGGTCAGATACTGGGCATTCTAGAAAGGTAAGGAATGTTCCAAGTTCTAAAGTACATGTAACAAAAAGAAAGCGTCTTTTATTATGAAGTTGTCCTAAAGAAATAAATTAAAAACAGCAACGACCACACTTGATTCCTAGAAATGAATTCTTCTCTGTCTGCTCTAGGAAAACAGAGAAAGAGAAATGGTAATGTAGTTACCATGAATGAGAATTTCAAAAGATTTATTTTTATGTTCTTCCAAGTGTGGCCTTTTCACCTACATGTTGGCTACATAGATAACTCATTATGTAGCAAATTCATCATGACAAGAACATAAGCTCTGGAAGGTCGAGAGTAGAACCTGACATGGAATCAGATTCAGAACAGCATCCAAAAGATAAACAGTATTTCAGGGCATTCCTAAAGTAAAACAAAAATACACCAAAGCTTTTGTAAATATTCTACAGAGCAATTTTAGAAAGAAGGAGAGTATAAAACAAACAAACAAATAGTGACAAAATGTTAATTGTGAAAAAGAGTTTGGAATCATTTGGCTAGAAGAACAGGGACCACAATAGCATTATCAAGATCCTATTTGATGCCCTTTAGCTCCATTTTTCTCTTCTTTACTATCACAGTCCACATATACTTAGAGTAGCCTGACTTCCACTTAATTGCTGCCCAAGAAGATACTAAGTTTTGACTAAATCTCTCTGAGAACAGAGTCCAAAATTTACAGGACAATTCTTGCTTCCTAAAGAATGGATGAAAGCTAACAGACATTATTTGCATCCTAGTTTTAGCTCTATAATTTCAAATACTAATGAAAACACTTTCTGATAAATTCTACTTATTTGTAAATTTGCAGCAGAATTATATGGGACAATTAACTGAGAGCATACGATACCCAAATCACTCGAATATTCAAATTACAAATTTTCTTTTAAAATACTTACTTCTGATGAGTTCACCATCTTCAGGATTTCCCCAAATGGACTGGTCTTGCATCTCTTCATGTGTGAAGTGGCTGTTGGTAGCTTGAGTTGTAGCTTTCTCAGTATTGTCTTTATCACATTTTTCTAAATAAGAAAGAATATATACATTTATTATCATTGAATGTTCCATGTTTTATCTTTCTTTTTTCTTTTTAGTTTACAGACTTTTCTAAATGATTCTAAGTCTGCCATCATTTAAGGAAATGGGAGAGGTACACCTCTGTTGACTGTGGCACATGTCATTTATTGGCTCAATAACCGATATTTTTGAGCACCTACTATCTGCCTAGCATTAAATAAAAAGAAATGTTCACAGTAAAAATAATCTGTTAAAATTATAGTAAAAAAATAATAATTTTACACAGCAAGTGATCTGCCGTGACAGAGAAATGTGGAACGGTTACATCATCTAGGATGAAACTCAGTGAATCCATACAAGTGCGGTAGGAGGGAGACGGATGGGGTGAGGGGAGGTGGAGAAGTGGCCAGGAAAGCACAAAAGAGAAGAGACTCCCATGAGTATTGGAGAAGCAAGTCAGACTTCAGGTGAATGACAAGTAACTGATAGAAAGAAGGTATAGAAAGTAAGGTCAGAGTACTCTCTGTAGAAACCTAGGAAAAGGTCAAGGATTGTGTGATGCATCCCTAGAGAAGGAGGTAGTCTAGGATGAAGATTGATGTGTGGGTTTATGAGTTCTCAGGGAGAAAGTCAATAGTAAGGAAATATAAAGTCTTGTTGGGAATGTAAGTCAAACAAAAATCAAATTATAACACAAGGTGAAATGCAT
Organism: Cynocephalus volans; assembly: GCF_027409185.1. Lineage (NCBI taxonomy): Eukaryota > Metazoa > Chordata > Mammalia > Dermoptera > Cynocephalidae > Cynocephalus > Cynocephalus volans. The sequence goes on from NC_084465.1 coordinate 40,555,859, forward strand.
GCTATGAGAGGTCCAGTGCACTAAGGAGGTTCAAAGGAAGAAACAAAAATCTTATCAGGATTCAGAGATCAAGAAAGGCACTACAGAAAAAGGTGCATGTTGGATTGTCTTTAAAAGGTTTGAGGATTTCAAAAAGTACATATGGGAGAAAGATGGAAGAACAGCCTGGACACATTCCAAAAGCAGACACTTGGGCAAAGGTTCCAACTCTCTGAACTGTCAAGTACTTTATGGGGGACATTAGAAAATAAGACTGTAAAGCTCAAAGACACAGTATAGATATTTGAATGCCAAGGTGAGAAGTCTACCTAACTCAAAAGCAAGATAAGTAAGTCAAAGTTGCCATTGAAAATATATGAACTGCCTAATCAGAACCATGCATTAGGAAGATTATTAAACTGTGCACACCAGTGGTTCCCAATCCTGGCTGCACCTTAATTCACTCGGAGAGTTTAAAAAAAAAAACAACACAGAGATCAGGGCCACACCACCAAAGACTCTATTTCAATATTTCAGTTGGAGGAGGAGGAGTTGTACTCAAATGATCCCACTGCACTTTTGTCCTTGAGAATCAGTGGAGTATGGGTACATCTAGTAGGGAATATAGAGGAAGGGAAACTAAAAGGGAGATTTAGCAAAGCCCATATAGAATTTGATGAGAGTTTAATTAACTGGATAAGACGATGGAAAAGGGGGTAAATGTGAGAAACAAACTAGAAGTTGGTTATTCCCGGAATCAAGGAAAGTGGGGTTGGAGATGACTGAGTTCTCAGTCTGGATGTGACTGGGAAAACCTGGAGAACAGGAGAATAATTTATTCTTTAAAAAAATATATATTTGTATATAGTAAATGTTTAGGCATTGTGCTAGGCTATGGAGATACACTGAATTATGAGATGCAGCCCAGGCTTTCGTGGAATTTACAGTCTAGTGGATGGGTTCAGTATTGGACATTTGAATTTGCAAGCCAGAAAAAAGTTACAGCTAGAAACAGTCATCTTCCTAAACTTGACTGCTAAACCCATTTAAATTAATGAGCTCATCGAAAGAGTGAACATATTAAAAGGAGAGTACCAAGAAGAGTCTGTACAGTTAGGAAGAAGTTAGAGAAGAGAAACTGGATGATGTCAAGCCATGGAAGCCAAGAAAGGAAAGAGATTCAAACAGAAGTTGTTAGTCAACCATGTTAACATTTCCAGTGGAAGGAAAAATTTTCTGCACATGCAAAAATTTCTCATGAGCCATGGGGATTTCACAATGATTGAAAAGTTCTGTCATGAAACATATTTCAACACACAAAAGTAAGTGAACACCCACTTAGGACTAAGTCCAGAGGCTAATATGAGATCTCTGGAAGAAAAGGATCTTCTAAGTACTGCTTCCTAAAAATTCTGAGTATTTTTAGAAAGCAAAATCATATTCAAACAGCAGTAAAATATAAATTTTAAAAAAACGCTAAACCAGTATGTTCTAGATTTATGCAGCATTTACTCAGCATTATCATAGAGAAAATGTAATCTTCATGAGATGTGTTAGTTTCAATTAACATCTTTACTTTTTTAAACAACTCCAGAAGTCCTTCCACTGCTATAGTCAACTCAAGGCCTGAGATTATCAATAAAAGAGATTTTTATATAAACTCACCAGTGCACATGAGCTAGCTCGTCAGCTAAGTCCTTCATACTTGCTGCTACTGTTATGTAGCTGACTGCCGCCAGGTGTCATGCTAGTAGGCTTCATTCAATTAGTAACTTTAATTGAAGCTGAATGAAATTAATTATATAATTTTGAGCTGTTCAAGTTTAATTCCATTAAAATTAATTCATGAAACTAAGGCATTATGGAGCATTGCTGACTAAAAGAAAAAAGGTATGAATAAAGCCTCTAGACACACTTGACTCCTATTTGAATCATATCCAATAGTATTCGAGTGCTAAATACAGACCCTCTTAACCTTCCCGTGAATAAATCAAAATGCCATGTGGTCCATATACACATGGGTTTACAATTATGAAATCCACTACAAGGGAAAATACAGTTCTTCTGCTCTAAATGTTTATGAAGGGATGATTTATGACACTTTTTTTTTTTTAAGATTCCTTATCTAGAAATTCCAGAATTAGAAGATCCTGCTCAGGTCAAAAAAGGCAAGAAAAACTATCATTCTCTGACTTATTATATTCAAGAAATAATAAATAATGTACAATTACTACTAAATCACAATCATTAGTCTATCCAACTTTGCCTCCTTTGAAAACTAAATGTCTTGACTGAAAAGTTGGCCTCAGGCTCTTGCTATGAATCGTAGCACCCAGACCAAAACAAGGCTCAGAAAAGGTTCCAAGCAAATAATTTAAACTGACTTTTGCCAGTTTTCTGCTTGTATAAACTAAACTTCTGTGACCACTTGACTGTTCTACAACTTTCTAATGTGCGCACATATTTTATTAATACCTCCTTATTCTTTACTCGGTGTAATGGGATACCCACACAACAGCCTCATAAATGGTGGTCAGTTACACATACACTGAAGAAGTGCACTGAAGAGAGAACAGGATTTAACTGATAGACGATTGTAATATGGGCAACGTGATGCCTAAACACAGAACCAACCTTCCTACCACTTTCAATTGGTTGGGTCATTAAGATAACAAATGGCAGTTTCTAACAACAGATTTCTGTTTTCAATGTAGGTTCGCTGTGTCACTTCTGAATCGAGAATTGAGAAGTAGAAAGCTCACTCCTGGTTTAATCAATTCCATTCTGGATATATGAAGGTTTGTAGCTGTGATTCAACTACTATGTAGGCCAGAAGGACATAGCCCACAAGCAATCAGGTGATTTCAGTAATGCATGAAACCAGTGTGTACCTTCCTACAAGATTTCTATATAAGAGGGGACTTCAAAAACCCATGGAAAGATTCGTACTATCTTTTAATTCCATTTTTCCACCAATTCTTTGAAGGACTCTCCTACATATCCAACAGGTGCTCCTCCCCAATATAGCAATTTTCTCTTAAAGGGGGCCTTCATCATCTGAATGATGCCCTTCTTCTAAGCTTCTCGTGGAGCTCTTTAAACATACAGATGCACAGGCCCCAACCTCAGAGGTCCCAATTCAGATGGTGGTGGTGGGAGGAGGTGATGGCATATCATGATATATGGCCAGGTTTCAGAGGCACTGTTCTAAGTAAGCTCTTCTCCTGAACTACATAACTCTTTTGTAAAAAATATAGAAGGGCATATCAAATATTGAGATACAGATTGCTACTTATCACCTTGCAACTAAATATGCCAAGTAATCAGGAAATAGAATTGTATTTAATCATCTAATTAATACAGAGGTATTTAGTTCTGTCTCCATGTCAGGACAACTATCAAAATACAAAACCTGAATAATACAGAATGCTAATCAGTTTTGCTAATAGATGGGATAAAAGAAATATGCTGTAGATATGAAAATAAAAATTGGAGACGCTTTAAAAATAGTACTAAAGCAAAGGATAGCTGTACGCCACTGGCATCCGTTTCCAACAGGCCAGCTCCCAAGCATTCCAGTGTGCCTACTCTGGACATGAAAGTGAGGAAGAATCCTTGGATGGTGGAAAAAGGCTAGGTTCCTGACAACAAATCTTCTAGCTGGAAAACCAAACACACACACACATGCACACACACACGCGCGCACACACACACGCGCGCACACACACATATGAAGCAACCAAGCAACTACAAAACAGAAGGTTATGAAGCGCCCTGGGTCATAATTCTGGCTCAGAGGCTGACCAGCTGTGTAACCAGGACCTGGCTCATTCTCTTCATCCTCTTCATCAGGAAATGAGGGCACTGAGCTGGCTGAGTGCAGAGGCCTTTTTGGCTCTAACATTCCGTAAATCTGACTCTGCACAAAGGCTAAACAATAGAGCCAAAATCTCCTATGTACACTGAAGGGTGTTTAGAATGGAGTAGAGGAAATCATAGAAAAGCTTTTGTAAGGCATTGGATTTAAGTTAATTCTCAAAGAAAGTGACAAGCATGAATTAAGCAAAAGAAAGAATCAAAGAAAAAAAAAACAAGGGTTCTGAAGGACCAATTTAAATACAATATGTCCTACTCAGAGCTGACTATCTATCTTACAGAAGCAATACTCTTTATTTTTTGCTATTTTTCTATAGAAGGGCATGAATGTTGAGAAGCAATCTCTCTAATCTTGATTATTCCTGTTGAAGGAAAATGGAAAAGACTCAGGTAAACAGAATTTTCATTTAACTTAAAATTCTATAATATTTTACCTAGTTAGCATTATCCAAATTTAAAACTAATAATTTTATTTATCTCACTTAGAGAATAAAATAATTGAGTGGTGATTAACAAGAGAGAAAAATCTAAGAGCATTAAAAATAAATAAATTGGATAATAACTTATATAAAATATTATGTATGCCATATAATAGCCACTAGGCTGGTATGTGGTCGTTAAACAAGTTTAAAAAAAGAAGAAAAAATTGAAAATGCTTCCTTTTGTTGAAAGAATAAATTAATGACTTTTTGCAATTATAGTATTAGCAATTTTCAAAGGACTTGAATATGTATTTTTTGATCTTCAGAACCATTAACAGTGTAAGAAAGAAGAAAACATTTGCTCAATTTTACTGATGAGAAAACAGTGAATCTCAGAGATAAATACTCAGTTGGAAATAAGATGATAAAATGCGGAGTTGGAAAGGATCTTGCAGCTCAGCTAATTTCATATCCCATCCAATGTGGAAAGCTCTAGTGTAATACTCAGCCCTTCTCCGAAATTTCAAGGAATGGTATCTTATCAGAGAATCCATCGTATTCTTGGTCAGTTTGGGGCATTAGCAAATTATTCTTCATTTTGAACCTAAATCTGCCATCAGATAATCTATAACTAGTCCTAGTTCTGTCTTTTGCAGGTAGAAATAGTAAGCTTAACCTTTTCCTTAAGACAACCGTTCAAACTATTGAAGAGAGATATTTTCTCCACTAGCTTGTAATCAAGTAAATGTCTTATCTCAATAGCTGAATGCTTTTAACAAATAGTAACAGAAGGACCTAGAAATGTTGCTTCAGGATGAAATAAGCTTGCCCAAGTTACTACAGATATATGTTTAATGGAACTTTAAAATATATAAAGTTCTGTATATGTTACAGTTTTCTAAGAAATAGGGACAATATTACCATTTAAAAGTCCAGATACTTGAATCCTTGATGAATAAAAAAAATCTCGTCGGGGTCTTTGGGATGCAAATACTATCCCTACATGGTACTCTGCACTAAAGTGATTAAGAGCACAGGATCTGAAATCAAGGTACCTGGATCTACCACTAATGACATGGATCCTGGACAGATTAACCTTAATCAAATTCATCATCTTTAAAATGACAATAACACCAGTACCTACTTCAAAGGATAGATGAAGAAATAAATGGAATCATGCCCAGAAAGCATAGTATTTGGTATATAATAAGGGCTTATTCACACTGGTTGCTATTATTAGATTAAGTTTTATTACCATAAGCACCTTTTAAAACCTGCTATAAACATATCATAGGTAGGCCATTGAGGGAAGTATCCATTCAGTAATCCCTACATGAAAAGTCATGCAAGAAATCTATTGCCAGACTGAATACAAGGAAAAATATCACTTCCTCTAAGAAGCCATATGGGGTTTTTTTTTTCGTTATGGACTTTAAAATGTTTTGTTTTTAACTCAATTTTACAGACAAAATTGAATAGCTGGATTTGACCCTAGTCTATATTTATATATTCTGCTTATACCCTGGGTTTAGATCTCCTAGGCTACCTATATTTTCCATTATTATGTTTTAATTGTTTTTTAAATGTACTCTTATAAGCCACCTCATATATTCTGCTGAACTAGGCAGAGATTTGTGTAAATTCACAAGTCAATCATCAAATACATTTTCTACTTGTTTATATCTTTGTGCTTAAATTTTAGGATTTTTGCATGTTATGTCTCATACGCTTCAATTAAATATTTGGATGATAATCTAAGATAGATCATTTATAATCTGCATAATATGTATATTGTTACTGTTACGCAATCTACATTTATATCTCCTTTATCTTTAAATAAAATCACTCTAAACAATTTCATTTTTACTCTCCCATTAAAAAACCAGCATTATTACAGATCATCTACGGGCATTCCAGTTTCTAAAATCTCAAGTAATTCAAGACTAAAATCTCTGGGAAACGTAAAAAATCTGGGTCTGTATTTTTCCCAGAGGCTCAGAACAATGTGGAAATTCTACAAATGCTTCCCAAATGTAACCTTTAAAAAACCAAAGATAAGGCAGCTTTCAGGAAGACCTGAGGCTCTGGAATTTTACTTCTTCACCGATCCAAAAGAAAAAAAAATAAAATAAAAACCCTCAAGCCTAATGACCTTTACGGAACATTACAAAACCAACCTGCTTTGCCTAACATTGTAAAATGGATTAAAATCTCATTGTTCAAAAAAAAGTTAAGATAACCAACGCATTTTTAGCATATGAATGAACATATGCATAAAATTTCATAATTTTGTAAACACAAGAAAGTTGTTATATAATCACAGATACACTAAATGTTTGTTGGATGAATTGAATGCTTAAATCAACTTAATTAATTCATTGTTATTATCAGTGTTTTGAGAAATCATAGACTTCTAAGCAATATCTAAAAAGCATTCCTTCAAAGGCCTTCTTATGTATTTAGAAGCTTATGGTCTGTTAAGATTCAAAAGAATAAAAAAAAGACACTGATTCAATCAGTCCACAGGCTTGGGGTGGGTAGAGAAGAGTGTGTGATACACACAGCAAAGTGGAAAATGATTATAAATTTACACATGTATGCAATTGAGTATAAATATGCAAGTAAACAGGTACAAAATGTAGCAACAGTTTAAAATATATCTCAATAAATCAGAGCTCTAAATAAATGGGGAGAGGAGAAGGAATTCTGCACTTTCCATTTTTAAAAAAGGTGGGAAAGGTTAGAGAACAGCAATCTGATATGGGGGACCAGGATCTTAATCTCCCACACCTTTTACAGCTAAACCTACAGTTTCATACCCTAAGAATATATTTTCAGAATGACTCTCCCTGAGACACATTAAACTCATACTTCCTCAAATACAGATTCATGTTTATTCAACCAGTAAGTATATTCATGATAGAGTCAAACATTCACAGACTCATGGAATTTGGAGTTAGACAAGCTCTTACAGGTCCTTCTGATAACCTGATAATATGAATTCAGATGAAAACATTCAATATCCAACACCCCCCAGAACAGCTCAAAGACTGTAGGCAAAAATACTTCAAGGGATAGGCAAACAGCCTCAGAAAATAGCTTACTCCAGTTTGGGACTGCTTTATTTACTCAAAGACCTTCTTCACATGTGGCTAAAACCTATTTCCCTATAATTTTCACTGATTCATCATATTTCTCTTTTTGCAAAATCAAAGTAAACAAATCAAACAAAGCAAAGTCTAATCCTCCCTCTATATGATAATGTTTGATTAGAAAACATCTCATGTTCTTCTATCTTCTCTGTGCTAAATACCCTCAGTTCATCAATGGTTTTTCAGAGGCTTCACATTCTATTCACTCTTATAGGCACAACCATCTTCTTAATCTTGTCTAGAAAGCTATCATGGAAGAGTCTGTGTAACCAATTGCTGAAATCCAGAGAAGCCATATCTATAAGAGTTCCCTTCATTAGCAGTCCATTAACCCTATTAGAAAAAGGAATTGAGATGGACAAAGGAGCTGAATAGACATTTTTCAAAGGAAAACATACAAATGGCCAACAGGTACATGATAAAATACTCAACATCACTAATCATCAGGGAAATACAAGTCAAAACCACATTGAGATATCATCTCACCCCCGTTAGACTGGCTATTATCAAAAAGACTGAGAATAACAAATGCGGGTGAGGATGGGGAGAAAGGGGAACTCTTCTACACTGTTGGCAGGACTGTAAAATAGTACAGCCATTATGGATAACAGTATAGAGGTTCCTCAAACAACTACAGACAGAACTACCATACAATCCAGCAATCCCACTTCTGGGTATATACCCAAAGGAATGGAAATCATCATATTGAAGGGATACCTGCACTCCCATGTTCACTGCAGCTCTATTTACAATATCCAAGATATGAAACCAACCTAAATGTCCATCTACAGATGACTAGATAAGGAAAACGTAGTATATACACACAATGGAATACTACTCAGCCATGAAAAGAATGAAATCCTGCTATTTGAAGCAATATGGATAAGCCTGGAGAAAATTATGTGAAGCAAAATAAGCCAGGCACAGTAAGAGAAATACCACATGTCCTCACTCGTAAGTGGAAACTAAGAAGGAAGGAAAGAAAGAAAGAAGGAGAGAGAGAAAGAAAGACAGACGACAACAAAATGTTGAACTTTCAGTAGGAGAGAACAGACCTATAGTTACTAGAGGTGGGAAAGGGGCAGGGCAAAGGGGATCAGGGAGAAACTGGATAAGGGACACAAAGAATAACTATGATTTGTAATAATGAACATGCTAATAATATTTACTTGATTATCACATATTGTACACAAATACTGATATTCAACATGGTACCCCCCAAAATGTGTAATCAATTATGCTTCAATTAATAAAAAAAAAAAATTGTTGATGCTGAAGAAAAAAAAGGAAAAGGAATTGACTATCATCTTTCCCTTTTTAAAAATGATGGTACATACCCGTCTTTAGTCTTTCAGCATGATTACTCTTATAAAGTGCCACAGTTTTAAAAACTTTCTGTTAACTCTCAGTTGGTTATTTTATCAACAACATTTTCTTTCTCAAGCTCTCTGGTTAGGTGATAAACCCTTATTTGGCACAATTATGCAAATGCATGCCAATGGAAATCAAAAGTGAACCAAAGGAGGTTGTTTGAACTGTAAAGGAAATTCGAAGTTACAATTTGAGTCTGCTCTTGAAGTCAATATATGAGAGGATTAAGAAGAGCATTTCAAATGTAGTGAAGGCACAAACAAGATAAGTGAATTAGAAGGATATTGAAATTGATATCTTGTACTTCAGAAAGAGGGACATGGACTCAAAGTCAGGAAGTGTGTCTTCTCTGTTAATTCTCATAAAGGCTCAAACCCAGAACCTCTCATGTGATTCACTTGCCCAGCCTCTCACCGTCTGGACTCTCTCATCCCTAGCTCTGGGACACTGTGTTCTTTGGGTTCTCCTTGAAACCCACCAGTCCATTCTCTTCTGACTCTATTATTTTTACAATCATTAACTTCCACAGTTTTGGTCACCTCCAAGAGGATAACTTGTGGATCTATTGTCCTAGCCTTGATCCCTGTTTTGAGCTATAGTTTTGAAGTTTCAACTTCACATGGATTTAAACTCAAACTCAACATTTCCCAAATTCATCACCACTTTTATTGTCTCCCTGCCTGTTTCTCCTCCTGTGGTCTGTATCTTGGTCAACAGTAGCCATAGAACCATCTTCAACTCTTTATTTTCCCCTTATTTCCCCTGTCCCAGCAAAATCAATTACCAGATCCTGCTAGTTACAACCCCCCAGTTTCTCTCAAATTTATACTTTCTTTTCCACACCCACTACAGTGCCTCAATCTCTTTCCCCTCCAACCAGAAATACTTTCCTAACAGAGACTGAGATGGAATATGTTACTCTGGTACTCAAGTAAGAATCACACTCATCTTGCACACTGATGAAAAACTGATACAGTTATGTTAACATTGTACATGTCTTAACATTGCAGACACCTATACTTTTCCCATTCTTGATGATTTCATCTCATATCTCAGTGAGAAATAAACAGTAAAATGCCTCAAAAAGTCTTACTAAAGATCCTGCTTATTGCTTAGATGATGAAAAAAATAAGAACAGAGTAGATCTATGTTTGTAGAGACCTAAAAGATCAGTGGCTGATCCATTATGAAAAAGAGTTAGGAGGACTATGCCTAGGAGAAGAGAAAGTAACAAGAGGAAGTTGATTCCTTTGTACTCTGCCACCAAGCTTCAGAATGCCTGTCACCTGCTCAACCACAAGTTTTCTTATTTTTAGTGCTCAGCTCTGTATAATTCAAACCAAAAAACAAACAAAAAACCCCTACAATCTGCATATTCCTCAGCTGGAGTCATTAGCAGCCCAACCCAGTCAAAACTGACTCCCTGCCATCCTGAGATTCTCTCAGTCTCTAAATTTATATGTTCCAGAACTTTACCAATAAATTGGCACTGGCCATAAACTAATCTGTCACATGGTTCTTGCCGTAATCTTGAATTGATATTTAAACAAAGAATTGCAATTTAATTTGGTATACTTTTATATCTCATTCTCTCTCATCTAGTTTATTAATTCCTTGTAGGCAAAACTATGTGCTATACATTCTTAATCTACACAGGACCTTCTACATCGCACATAAAAAATATTTGTTTAGAGAGTTTTCCCCTTCAAATGTTTCAATAGTAAAATATACGTGATAGCATAAAAATTAATTTCAGGCTTTATTTCTGGAACTACTAAAAAACCAGGCATAAAGGCACATGTATATGAATCATCTTATTTCAGATCATGTGGGTGTGAATCTGAAAACAGAAGTGGATTGCAAAGAGAAACCACAAACAAAATTAAATTATCATTAAAACAACTCTTTTCCTAGTTCTTACTTCGTGAACCCTAAGTGATTAAAAGTAGAATCTATAAAATATAACTCGATTTAAAAAACTTAAGGTTAAAAAGCCTTCCTCCTTCAAGATATGTTTGCTAATGTAAAAAGAAGATATTAAAAGTTTAAGTAACTTCAATAAAATGTTACTGGAGAGGGAGAGAGACAAGGAGGCGGAAAAGGAGAAAGTGAAGAGAGCAAAAGCGGGGGGGGGAGAGAGAGAGAAAATCCAAAATACTGATGCACGTACATAGCACTGATTAAGATAGAAGGGCTGCAGCATTTCTGATCTACTCCAATGAAGCACCAAAGTTAAACAATCCAAAATCCAGAATCTAGCCAGTCCTGAATCAATCTTGCCTTTACAAAAACTGAATAAAGACTTTTAGAAGTAGAAACATACAAATCACTTGATTTGTCCTCTGCCTTTATTCAGGAGAATACTTACATTATCTCAGACAGACAATTTGGTTCAAATTTTGTTTATCTCTTTTGTTTGTTGTTGTTTTCCATTCGCAATGGCACACTTCAAATTGTGTCAATTTATGTCTCCTTATTTTCCCCAAATCTTTTATCATTATAAAAATATAGCACTAGTAAATAATTGCACACCGTTATTAGGCCCTCTTTCCATGAAATCACCTCAACAGGATTCAGGAAATAAGGTCCAAAGAAACAGGAAAAGCCCTTACACACCCAGAAATTCCATAGCTTCCCTCCTAGCCCTGTAAAGGTCACTCGATCATATGGATTAAATCCTTGAACATGAAACTGACCAAACAAAGCAAGGAGGCACAATCTTTGCTTGCCAGAAGTCTTAGCTGCCAACTGCATTTCTGGTCTTTCTGGCCTCCCTACCCAGCCTGGAATGCAAGGTCAGTTAGTACAAACACACTCTTCCCACGCATGAGTGATACATGTCCTTTGTCTTCCCATTGCTTCAACCCTGCCAACCTCCAACCCTGTGCTAATTCCAAAATCCATTCTATCTGCTTCTATTCCCAAGCTCCTTGCTGGGAAAGGCAATCAACCATGCTGATCGTGTCCACTGGAACTCATGCCATTCATTCTTAGTTAAGCCCTCAGTGTTAATGAGCAGCCCTTTTGTTTGTGCCACATTGACTCCCTCTGGAATTCTTCACTCTTGCCAAACTTTTCCACACCTCTCAAATTTCTTGACTCATCCTAACCTCCCTTGATCTCAGCAAATGTTATCATCTACTTTACTGAGAAGATTTAGACCTTCAATATTCTCTTTTTCATATCAAACTTTCTCGAGATTATCATTCATCCTTTTCTCCCACCCGTCTCAAAGAGGAGCATTCCCAACATTCCTAAGAGTAGTCTCTTCATCTCATTGTTTTCCCAAATTTTACTCCTTTAATTACAAACACCCATCTCCTTTCACTTTCACCCTCTCTCTATCCCCTGGCATTCTTCCCATTCGTACATGGTGAGCACACTCAACCCCGTCCAAGAGAGGTCCTGGAGGACCTTATTCCTCCTTCAACAAACCACTACTCTTCCCATCTTTTGTAACCACCAAATATCCAATGCTTCTGTGACCAATCACTATTGAACTCTTTTTCTGTATCCTTTTTCTTCTTCTCCCTAAAGTATAGCCATTCCCCAAAATTTGGTCCTCAGTCCTTTCTCTCACTCTCATGCCCACCCATCCACTCCCTGGTAGTAAATTCTTCGTCCGTAAGCCCGGCCCTCCCACTCTCCTAGTTGCAAATTCGGTTTTGCTGCTGCCTATTGGCTATCACGGTGAGGGATAAGTAACCTGGAATCATAACCTGGACTCGACAGCTCCTCCTATGTTTCCAGTCAGGCAAACCTATGGACCACTGTAAATGTTTACCTTTCCACCATCTCCCACATTAAATATTTTACCCAACTGTATCAATTCAGTTCATCAAAATGTGAACATTGCACTTGGTCATGGGAGATTCAGAGATGAACAGTCAAAATTGATGCCTTCCAGTGGCTCTCACGGCCATGCAGAGCTCTACCCTACTTTTGCCATTGTTCTTAAATCCACTTCTTCAATTCCTGTCCCACTGGTGCTGCCCTAGGTCCTCTACTCTTTTGTCAGGTTATTGCAATGGCCTCCTGGATAAACGCTGCCTCCACTCTTGCTCCTCCAGTCACTTGAACTGCTACCACATTGGTTTTCCCAAAAACACCAATTTGGACCTGTCCTTCCCCCTTCTCAAGAACCTTCAATGGCTCACCACTGCCTACAGACAGGATATACAAATACAAGCTCCTCAGCAGGAGAATCAGGGCTCTCTTGAAACTGACGTCAGCCTGTCTTTACAACTTTACCTCATTCCTTGCTCCTTCCTATGGTCTTAGTGAAGTTCCCAGCATTCTGTGATCATCCCTCCAAGTCTTGCTTTCTGCCACTCATCTCCACAGAGCTGAGTCCTATGACCACACTTCTTGGTGCAACTCGAACCAAAACTCTTCCCTGAAGCTTTTCCAGATCCCCCACTAGAGTCGCTTTCTCTCCCCTATGTTCTGCCTTCACACTTTTTCATTCCTCTATCACGATGCCTGTTTCCTTAACGTGCCCGCCACACATTCAGCTCACACCACGCTATCCCTTAGAACTTTTTTCCCACAGTTCTCAACTCAAAGTTCAGTCTCTTCAAATGCTTTCGTAAGTGTACAGACCTATCTGCTTTAAATACCTCCTTCCTCCTTCCTCCCTTCTTAGTTTTCTCCCACTTACATCCTTCTCTTGCTCATTTTATTCTTTTTCTTAGCAAAGGGAAAATGAATATGCCCAGAAGATAAGACACACACTTTTGTAACTCAACTTATAAAATAAACATTAGTTCCTTTAGACATAAAAAACTAGGAGTATAAGTTTAAGGTGCTTGAAAATGACCCCAAATGCTTTTCCAAGTCTAGACACGTCTCCCTACATTTTTCTAATTAAGTCTGTTCTTCCTCAAGCACCTATATTCAAAAAGTGTTTTAAACTTGTTTCTATTCAGTTTAACTTCGCTCTTAGTTATTTATATTTGGCTGCCAGTATTATAATAGTATGTTCTCTGCAATTTATCATTGTAAACATGAAAAATTTAATAAAATTTAATTCCAGCAATCATGTCAGATTTCTTATGGAACTAAATAGAATTTATCACTCTGTTTCTATGAGAAAGTATAGTTCAGGTTCCAAAAGTACAACTTACAAATGAACACATCTCATGTGAAAACTGAGGACTCCTTTCCTTGTTTTGCCATATGCTGGGGTCTCCAAAGAAAAGTGTAAGGTAGCAAGACAAAAATACTGAGCTGGTTAAAGAAAGTCCTAAAATTCTATGTATTCATTATCTCGTACTTTTCAATTATTATTTTTATATTTCTTTTATGATATTCAAAATATACTTGTATTATGGTACATATAATTTTGAAAAGAAACTTTTTTGAGAATCAATACTCAGGAGTATTTTGAGGATGAATTGGGGTATACGATAAAAATTTTGGAAAGCAACAGGAGAGACCACACGATTTAAATTTTGGAACTTGAAAAAGACTTTTTAAAGCTTTTTGAAGCCTTTCCCCTCCAAAAAGAAAAAGAAAAAAGCACTGTTTTTAAACATTTATCAACATTACATGTCTTTTTACAGAGAAAAGCCCCTAAAACAGGGATTTACAACTAGCATTAAGGAGCACTTGGAGCTTGTTTAAAACACAGATTCTCGGGTCTTAGAGGTTCTGATTCTACAAGTCTCGGGTGAAGCCAAAAACAACAGTCACCTTGAGAGATTAGGACAGCAGTTTCTTCATCTCAACACTTCTGACACTTTGGGCCTGATCATTCTTTGTTGTGGGCATTGTCCTAACCCCGGCATTACATGACATCTAGCTAATCTGGCCTTCACCCCATAGATGCCTGTCGCATACACGGCAATCCCTGTTGTGACCACCAAACATGTCTCCAGATATTGCCAAATGTCTCCTAGAGGGCAACTGAGAAACATGGCAGAGGATGTCTAAAGATGACACATTTTAAGCAATGTCATCCTTAATCAAAAGGATAAAACAATATGACAAAATTAGAAAAATATAGATTTGTATGAGTATCCATTATTCAAATAAACATGCTTCCCAAAAAGGAAGTCTGATTAGCCACTATAAACTCCTGACAACTCAGCTAAGCTTTTGAGTCAAAGCTCTTCTTACGTAATTTTAACTTGAAGATTCTCTTCCTAGCTTCTATTTTAGATTATTTTTAATTAACTTCACTGGCATTTTGCATCCTGCTATGAAAAGTCCGCCTAATAGTCTCAGAGGACTCTCCCAAGAGAGAAGAGTGCATTAAATCACACATTATCACATTAAAGTATATTCTAGCACTCAGCATCCAATGGTCTACATCTTGGCAAATGCAATAGAGTGGGGGTTGGGGGAATAATATGGGGACAAGAACAGGCGCAAGTGATTCACAATATCTAAAGCCTATTATCTTCAATGCATCCACTCCGATGAAAAAGTTGTATTGATTCTCTACTTTAACCACATTTGTCACAATGACATATAATATATTTTACAATTTGTGCTTCCACCCTGATTTCTTGCCACTGACTGTGGGTGAGACCTTGGACATGTCATTTAAGTTCTTTGGATGTCCTTTCCTCATCTAAAAACCGAGCAGTTTGGACTACATTATTTCTAAAGATCCCACTAGTTACAAATCGCAAACTTACAAATAAAGCACTCAATTCAAAGGCTCTCTCGATTATATATATTCTAGTAACTATGGCACAAAAGAGCAAATATCTACATTTTCAATGTTGCTTGCTGAAGCGATGAATTTTAAAATGCTTAATCAGAAAAGAAAAAATGACAATGAGGAGAACCACATACGAAAGACCTACTCTTTCTTAAAACAAAAACAGGTATGGCCCAAGTCGGCCTTCACCTATCAAGACAATTATACAGGTACTTTTCATGAGAAACTTTCAGGTTAGTCATAAAAAGTGAAATAGTTTTAAATTCCATATTTACTCTTTTTTTTTTTTTTTTTTTGGCAGCTGGCCAGCACAGGGATTGAACCCTGGACCTTTGTGTTATCAGCACAATGCTCCAACCGAGTAACTGGTCAGCCCTACTTTCTATTTTCTAATAAAGATCACAAATTTGCTGCTCAGAGGTCACATCTAGCCTGCGTCTGTGGTTTGTTCTGTTTTGGCCTGGACAAAAATTATATTTATAGTTGCCAACATTTATAAATGGAGACATGATACATAAAAATCCAAATTCCCAGTATCTCTTGAAATATTGTAAGAGATTAACCCACATGGCAACAATTAGCTAGAATGGAGGAATGTTGTTTCCTGGCTCCTGGGCTCTCCACTTCCCCAAACTCCCCACTGCTCCTTATTGTCTGACACCCACCCTGGTTCCTTCTTACATCCTAGAGCATGTAAGCTTATGTCCCTACTCTGTAACAATTTTCAAAATACATAGAAAAGATCTGTAATGCTTTTTAATGCTTTCAAAGCAATAGTAAAGCTTGCAGAATCACAACAAAAAGTTAGAAGTTTTAAGGAGGCACAGCTATGCTCTCAGTAAGGAAAACCTTCCTAACTCTTAATGCTGATACATGGAGTGGGTTATGCTCTAGGTTTCTAACCAACCACCTAAAAGGAGATAGGATGGAATCCCAGATGTGACAGGGAGTTCAAACTAAGGAATCACTAAAATTACTTTGAACTTTAAGTTCATCACAACATAGTAATATGAGTATGTGTACAGATTATATGTCTTTATGCACATACACATCTATGCTTAATTTTGTTTGCAGGGGAAGATATGATCATATCATTCCTCTTCATGAAATGATATTTTCTGTTAATTTTCATAAACCATTCAGTTTTTCTCACTGAGTTTAATATACAGAATTTTAAAATTAAGTTTCAATTAACTAAGCGCCACATCTCACAGAGAATTATTAAACTATTCTTCAGAAAGGATAATAAAGAATCCAAGGGCAAAAGGAAAAGGACAAAAGAACTTGAGGAAGGGCTTAAGGGTAGAGTGACCTTCAAGCAAAGCTTCTTCACAAATGTCTTTACCAATAAAACCAACCTAACCGTGGCAAGCTACATCTTGAAGCTTTTTCCTTCCCACTTACTCCAAAAATTTTTTTTCTTTAAATACAGCTTATAAAATCAACCCATCTGAAATACAATATTTTAACAAGATTCTGAAAATTTCTTTTTAAAAACTCAACTTTAATAACATTTATAATTAAATTGATCCCCACTTAAAGAATGTTTTGAGTCAAAGTTAAACTCATAAAATAGCAATGTCCAATTAAGTCGCTGAAGAAACTAAAGCAATTTTCAGGTACATTATAAGCCAAGAATTTCCACACTGACAATGTAAGTGTTGTACACAGCAAACATGATACTCCAGGCCATTCTAGATGCCCTGCTCCTTAAGGTCAGACCACCACGTGAGGCCATACTGCAGGTGCATCAAGTACCACTGCAGGTTCTTCCAGCCGAGTTTAAAAATGCATAGTATTGAAGTGGAATATTGTAGATAGTCACTATTTCTAAATAAAATTGTTTTCCTTGGGTGCTTGATGTTGATTTTTGACATAGGCATTGTTTAACCATAGTGATTAACAGCTCAAGAGTGAGCATAAACAGCCCATCAATGAGTCGATATGACTAGTGAGGGCGTGCTTAATGACAGGAAAATGATCGTGTTGACAATACAATGTGTAGAACATGGGCTGCTTCTGGGAAAACATATGTTTATCATTCTAGTTCTCTGATTTTTTTTTTGCAGCTAATCTTTTTTCTCTGTTTAGAGAAAAGAAATGAGTCACTCTTTAGAAGCAAAAAACAATGATGAACATAATTCAATTTAACAGTCCTGGATGCCAGAACATTTTAATTTAACCATGGATGTTTTCTGTTTTTACCTATTGTGACTTGAATGTTAACTTCTTCTTTTCCACTTTTTGCTTCCTTCAAAAAATCCCAAGAAGCTCACTACATTATCATTACGGAGGGGGGGTGGGGGAACTATCAGATATGCTTAAAATCAAGAGTATAAAGTAGGTTTTTGAGCCCTGGAAAATTATTCAGTTTATATTGGTGTCAGAACTTTTTAAAATTAGAACCGTCCTCATAGAAAAATACATGTGAAGTGTAAGCCCCTTGTTCTCTGTCACTAATGAAAATCTGAAGTATATTACCCTCAAGAGAAGAAAGATTGTCTAACTTGTTTATCAGCTTGTTATGGAAGTTTCCCAGAAACCAGAGTATTTTCTTTTATAGGCTGTATGTGTTTACACTTTGGAAGTACACAAAGGAGCTAATTCATTCTTGGAAAGTGTTTCTTTTAAAGCATGTTTATTTCAAAATAAAAGTTATTGAAAACATATGCATGAGCCATTCCAAAGCAATTGGTCACAGAAACCTGGATTATCAACCGGGTTGCAGGGGAGCCTGCAAGAAACAGAAAGATGGAACGAAGAGTGCATGCTTGTTCAGAGAGTAGCAACAGTCCTGGATCTCATGAAGACACAAAAACTGGACAGACCTAGAGCAGAAGCGTTTCAGAACCCACACATTTGCGACTCAGGCCCAGAAATGCATACGCTTGATAAAGAAGCAATCCTGTCATCCAGTTTCTCCGCAACCAAAGAAAGGGGGAGTGGAGGGACCAACGGATCCCTCCCTCTTATCCGGTTGTTGATCTAGGGCAGGAATCCTGGAGAACTTGCTCAAGTAACGCAAAGCGTGCAAAAGTTCACAACGACACTACGAGGGGGAAATCAGTCCTCATGGCCCCGAATCACCAACCCCACCAGTACCACCAGTACCTGTGCCAGCAAATTTAGGAAGGCGACCACGACAAAGAAGCTTGCAACTTGCAAGCGCGCACTCACCCTGGGCCGGGGAGCCGGGTCGGCCGCAGCCGTCCTCGGCCGCGCGCTGCGGCCCCGCGGGCCCGGGAGCGAGGGCTTCGCCCGCGCCGGACATGGGCCGCGCCGCCGCCTAGCTGGCCGCCCCGCGGGGCGCACGCAGGAAGGGCCGCTGGGTATACGGTGCAGGGAACTGACTGCTTCTGGCGGGAAAAAAAAAAAAAAAAAAAAAAAAGATGGTTTTCGATAAGAGCGCGCCACCCCAGCGGGACATTCCCTCCGCCTCCGCGTCCT
The DNA here is from genome assembly GCF_027409185.1 of Cynocephalus volans. NCBI lineage: Eukaryota > Metazoa > Chordata > Mammalia > Dermoptera > Cynocephalidae > Cynocephalus > Cynocephalus volans. The sequence continues at coordinate 40,574,776 of NC_084465.1, forward strand.
TCCCCCAAACTCCACCCCGGGGAAGTTTTGATTTGAAACCAGCGAGGAAAACTGTGCCAGCGCAAGCGGACAGCGGCGGAGTCCCGGGGTCGGAGGGGGTAACGGAGCGGGGAGCGGCTGGGAGCGGAGATCGGGCTGGGGAGCCGCTCGGGGAGGGGACCCAACCGTCCACGTCCCGGCCCGGGGACCCCACCTACCTCGGCATACCCCACTCGCTCCAAGCCCCTTTCTCCTCCTCCTCTTCCGCCCCAGAAAGTTAGCGGGGCTCGGGCAGCGGCCGCATCTCGCCCCGGTGGCCTGACGCCGGCCGCCCCTGCGCGGCCTCCCCGGCTCCCTCCGGCTCAGCCCAGACGCCGCAGTGGCGGCAACGGCGGCTCCGGTGACTCCGCGCACTCCGCCCCCTCTTTCCAGCCAGCTCCCTCCGGCCGGCTCCCCTCCGCAGGGGACTTGTCCCCGCTCTGCCTCTGTTCCTCCTTCCACCACTCCTAGGCGCCTGAAACACTTCTCCCTCTGTGGCTCCTTTTCATCACATCCGGATCGCGGAGGCCTCGAACTCCTGGCGGGCGGCCCGGAGGCAAGGGGCGGCGCGACCCGGGCTCGGCCGCGCGCCCCCTCGCGCCCCCTCGCGCCCCGCGCCGTCTGGGTCAGGAGGCCAAAGCCCGGGCGCTCTGTCCTCCCGGGCTGCCCACGAGCAGGGAGTGGGCTGGTCCCCCGCGGCCCAGACGCCCCCCACCCCGCCCCGAAAGTCACCCCATCCCCTCTCTCCCAACTCCTCGTTCCAGTCCTGCCCCCAGACCAACTGAAGCTCTGGGAATGCAGAATCCTTTAGGGTGGACAAGGAAAAACGAAATAAACATGACGTATGACAGCTAGCTTTCCTGGTGGGACAGAGAAAGAGCGCACTTGAAACCTTGACACACACACACACACACCCATCCCCCCAGTTGGATATTTAATCTCTTAATCTCTAACTCCAGCATGACTTTCATTCTATTTTTCGGTTGCTTATTTCGGTCAAACAGGATCCCTGACCAAGTAAAACCGGTTGCAGCTGCATGAATCCACCTGAGGCATCCGGACAAGCAAGGTTGACACCCTTGAAGATGCCCTGGCTCAGGTCCCTCCTAGACCGGCCTGTCGCAGGCTGGATGCTCACTGGGACAGTGGCATCTGTGGGGAGATAAACTTGTGGTCGGAAGTAAAAAGCTGATCAACTCTGTTTCTAAATGAGTCGTTCTGATCATAGCTTAATCTAATGAGCCAAGAATAAAAGAGTAATTTGCAGATATAAAATACTTTAATAATATATTCAGATAACTTTTGCTCTTTATTGTGAATGAAATGCAAAATTCATCTGTAGAAAGCTAAAAGGAACTCACTCTTCTACTCTCTAGGACAAGACAGGAATCAGAGCGATGTTATCAAAATTGAAGAAAATGAACATTGGATTCACCTTCTCTCTGTGAAGTATCAATAATATCCCAGAAATTTAATTTCTTCAAAAAGCCCATTGGAATTGATTCCAACTGATGGGAACGATCCATTTCTTACCTTTAAAGAGTCAACACATTCAAACTTGATTTCAATTGTCCTGAAAAAAAACCAGCCTTCGCAGTTTCTGATGACAGTCATTCAGACCATACTCCCCAAAAGACAAATGACGTTTTGCCCAATGACCTATAACTAACAAATGCCTTTTTTCTTTTTGAAATTCGGAGATTTCAGAAATACTAGGTATAAAAGTACCTTAACTCTTCTGAACACTTGTCTAGGGGCCTGGACTATTTGGAATCTACTTGATGGAGGCAGATCAGTTCTGAGGATGACTGCATTTACATTCCAGACCAAACATTTAGGGAGGCTTACTGTCTACTGCAGCATAATCTCTACTCAGAGTAGTTGGTTAGAAAGCAGCTGCTCTAGAAAATTCTGTTTTATCTCCTTTATCATATATTTCCCTGCCCTGTTTTTAAAACTTTCTCACAAAGATGTTAAGGTCCATGATATCAAGAAGTTATAGTACTCAGCTAGGAAGTCATAGTCAGGGATAAATATTTGTTCATTTAATTCCACACAGTATTTAATGTTGCGCAAATGGTGGGTGATTCAATAAATATTCCTTGAATGAAGTGTAAACATCTTACTCTTCAATGGGGAAGAAATAAAATTCAAATAAAAATATTAGAAACAAATGAGAGGCTGTGTCGTAGAATTACCAAGATGGTCGAAAGCCGTATCTTGTTCATCTGTGTGACTTCAGGCAAGTGAGTCAACCTCCCTATGCCTTGATTTCCTCATAAAATAAGAATAAGAGAAACTCTTCATAGAGTTTTCTTATGAGGACTAAATATGATAAGTCTCCTATAGCATTTGGAAGAAAGTCAGATATGGGGAAAAGTGCTAAAAATATTAACTATTATTACTATTGCACAGCAGAAGCATTTTGATGGGTAAAGTTGAGCATGACATAATGACTATATCACAAGAGCCATATCATGATACCAGGTAATCATGCCATGCACTTTACATAAATTATCTCAATGATTTCTTACATCAATACTATTAGTTTGCCAGGATTGCACCTCTAGGATTAGAGAGCAGGGCCATCTGATTGCAAGGCTATACTGCTTTTTTAGGTAAACTCAGGCCTTCTCTCTGGGGGCACCTAGGAGTGGTCTTAGGGCCATAAGCCCAGTATCTGATAAGCCAGGAGTTGAGTGTGGGCTCCTGAGTGTTCCCCAAGCCACCCGTTTGCCCATCTCTTGCTGCACTTGCTCATTCTGTCACTCTGATGGGCTTAGCTTGGTTCCTGATGAGCACTCTGGTACCCTCAATCTCTCTTTCTCTCACTCAGTGTCTTAGACTAAATGTTTGTCCCCCTCCCCCAATTCCTATCTTGAAATCCTAGCCCCCAAGGTGATGGTATTAGGAAGTGAAGCCTTTGGGAGGTAATTAGGGTCATGAGAGTGGAGCCCTCATGAATGGCATTAGTGCCCTTATAAAAAGACAGAGGGCTTGCTTTTCTGCTTTCTGCCATGTGAGGACCTAATCACCTCCCAAAGGCCCTACCTTCTAATACTGTCACCTTGGTGATTAGGATTCAACATATGAACTTTGGTAAATCATAAACATTCAGACCATAGCCGGGGGTATATATTACTGTTTATAAAAGCCACTGTATTATAATGTGTAAATAATTTGGAGGCACTGACATTGGACGTAGGGAGTCCAATTAAGAGGCAAGGGATGGTACTGGCCATGCAAATGGAGCCAAATACCTAGGCATAAAAGATAGAGGACCTTCTGTGTCCAGGTGGATGGTGGTAGTGCCACCTACAGAGATGCAAACATTCAAGAGAAGTAGGTTTTGTGGTAAGCCACTAAGTTAATTATGTCAATAATGAGGTACCTGTGAGATGGCTAATTGGAACTCCCCAGTAGGCTGCTGGATATGTGTCTGGAATACAGGCCCATAAATGGTTCTTTACTAGCTAGCAGGCTATAAGAGAGCCAAAGGTGAGTGTGCAGAGTAAAGGCAGAGGGCCTGAGACATAGCTAGGCCCTGAAACTCAATCCAAATTGTTCTCATTAGCCCCTCTCTCTTTCTGCACATCCTCTCCAGTGTCCATAATACTGCCTGGCTGGGAGAATCATCTTTTTTTTAGGTACTAATATTGCCAGTGCCACTTACTATCCCAGATACCTGTGGATGGGTTTCATCAAGTGAGATTTTGCCGTATCTCATACTACAGTAATTTGGATGGGTAGAAACTTTCCATGGGAACCAGCCTTCTAAGTGGAGCTACATGTCCTAGTCTTGGATCAAAGTCCCCTGCCTTTGAAATCCCAGTGTGCTTTACAACTATTCCTGCCTAGTGATATGCACACAAATGATGACATAATAATATGCGACCATGTTGTGGAAGAGGTCTGACATGAGCAAAGCAAATAAAATAAAGTATTTATTAAAAGAGTTCATCAAGCATCCCTATGGACTACTTAATTTTCATCATTCATTCATTAAACATTCATCAAACATTTATTGTGCACCTACTATATGCTAGGCCACATGTTAGGCCCTGGAGATAAAGAAATTTTGTTTGATGTCTTGAAAAGTAGCTAAATTAGTTTCCACTTGGGCAGAGGCTTATCTGCCTAGCTAAAGTCAAAGTTAATAATACCCTTACATAAATGCTCTAAGCCAGAGGTCTGTAAGTGGAGTGTGTAATGGTGCGTGCACTCCAGGGACAAAGACAATCCTCTGGAATGTGGGCAGAAAATATTAGAATGAGCATTCATATTTGCTTTTATATTATTATTTTTAATTTCTATCTTTTGAGTATATTTTATAAGGTAAACAACATATCAATACAAAAGTACTTGTGTATAATTTATAAGTAAACATGCATTAGGAGTTCAAACTCAAATATTTTATCAGTTGCTTTGTTTTCAAAAAAATGGCTTAAATGCTTTAAATCATTTAAGATACATTCATTCAGTCATTCCCAGATTGAACCAAGGGTAGTTTTTCCAGAAAACACATATACTGCATTTATTTAGAAGCACAACTTTAGCAATCCCGAAACCCAAGGACCTAGAAATCAGGAAATAACACCAACCTACTAAATACCTAAAATAACCCTTACAAACTTCGCAAAGTGCTAACAAAAAGCCATCAACTTTCTCAAATCCTACTTTTTTGCTTGTGAACACACACTTTTAAATAAACTTCATGTTCTATTGTTTTAGCTCACAGTATACCAGGAGAAGAAAATTTAGGGCACAGGGGCTGTGAGGAGATGAGATTAGCTAAGGGAGCTATTAGGTCAGGAAAAATGACAGCAGGAAAAATGACAGCTGACAGACAAGGAAGATACAGGAAAATAAACATGTCATAACAACACCTTTGTGAATTCAGCTCAGTGAAATAGTCAATGTTCCTAATGAGGGCCTGAGTCATTAAGGAATGAGTCAGTTATGTGACTGTTTTAGGGAGCCAGGTCAATATTTTACATTTTAGAAAAAATTCCATCAAAAATGTTCAAATAAAAAGTGTTACTACTTGAAAGAGTAAATTTCACAGAATGACAATTTTATAGCTGCAATGGAAATTAGCCAACACGATTCTGGGCCAAGTTATTTTAATGGTATTTCTCCACCACCTAGTACTGTGTTCTAAGAGGAGAAGTCAAATGAACAGGTTTCTGGAGTCCCATTCTTATTTCAAATAGAACACTTTCTTCTTTTTGTCCATAATGTGTTGGTCCTTCTCTTAAATTTTTAACAAAGAAAACTGGTTCTTCCATTTTTTAAAAGTTTGAAAATTACCGATCTTGCCCAACTCCTTTATATGAAATATAGAGAAACATAAAAACATAAAATTCATTCATTAAGTTCAACAAAAATGTGTTGAGTGTTTACTATATGTCAAACCACAAGAAACCATACCACAGTTTCAAAAATAGAGGAAATACTGTTTCAGTCTGCTGGTAGCCACAGTCTATTTGGTGAGGGTCAGGGGAAGGCAGCAGAGTAGGATAGGGACTGGCACATAAATAACTACCAAACGACAGGAGCACAAAGAAAGTAGCACCTAACTCTGCTCAGGCGTGGGTGGGGGGGGTCAAGGGATGTTTCAGAGAGATGATACCAAGTAGAGTATTGCTGATGAGTCAAAGTTTGCCTGGCAAAGAGGTTAGGGAATTCCAGATAGAAGAAATAACACCTGCAACGGCACAGAAATGTGAAAGCCCCAGAGAAGTTAAATGACTTGGCAAAGGTCATTTAGTTGGTTAATTACAGAACCAGCACTAGGAGACTACATTTCCTGACATTCAGGCTTCTTGCTCCATTATCTGGACAATGCATGTAAATGAATCCATCACATCTAAGTGGTAGAGAAACAAGGGCACACCTGATGTATATTTAGGAGTTCCAAAGATTTTCTGTTGTGAATGTGTGACCTAAGAACTGGACACAAAATCTCCTGTTGCTGAATTAGCTTGACTTGTCCTTCCCCTCCAACCTCTCAGTTAGTGTCCCTTTCAGTTGACTGACTTCTCTGGCCTGGGGCATTGGCCTTCAGGGTCTCTCCTTGCTGTCACTGTACTTTCCTGCTTGTGATTTGAAGGAAGGGAGGGAGATGTGCACAGTGGCATATGTCAGGTAAGAACAATATGACTGAAGACAAGAATGAACATGGACATAACATAGGCAGTAGACAATAAGATTTTTACTTCTTACTTAGAAAGTGAACCTAGATATAGCAGGGGAGTAAGAATTGTGGAAAAGAAGTAAATAGAGGAGGCCCTTGAAAATGATTGGTCTGCTGAAACTGCGACTGGAAATAATCTTAGCATGATGATCACGACAAAAAAATGATGTAAAAGATGAGGATTCTTTTGTTATTGTCACCCCTAAATGGTTTTTGATTCTTAGGAAAAGAGAGATTTCAACTCTGACATTTAAATCAGTGTCTAGATTTCTCCAAATTTTGTACTAAAAAATATATACTAAATAAAAAATGCAGGCTTGTAACTTAACCATATAGTTCACCTAGTCATGGGACCTTTAATCAATTCTGGGAAAAAGGCACCATTTTCTTCAATATCCTACTACCTCCTGTAATTCTTATCTTTCCTACTTTGAACAGCCCTGTCTGTCCCCAGGCACCTGAAGCTTCATACTCTTCTCCTGCTACCCCAGGTTCCCAGCTTTTGAGTCTGTGTGAATATATGCCAGGCTTTATAAGGAACGAATCCAATTTTACACATTAAACACAAAGATAGAAATAATTCGTAGTCTTCCTAACTCCAGGAGTAAAACTTTTAAAAATGTATCCAGTTCTAAAAGGAGACATAAAGATGTTATTGACACATTATTTGTGTGTCAGGGAGTTGAAGTCATCGTGGGCAGCCATCCCTGGGAGAATAGGGAGTTAATCAGGTGGATGCAGAGCATGGGGTACTGTGTAGCTTTTAGAAGGAACAGATTACATGCACATGGAGAAACAAAATGGATCTTAAAAACATGGAATTTAGTGAAAAGAGTAAGAAACAGAATGTAATTTTAGTGCAGCACCAATTAATAATTAAAGGTAAGTGCACACAAAACTACAGAACACATTTTATAAGAACACACACAAGCAAGGACGTACATGAACATCTTAGAATGGTAACCCATGAGGAGACGAGAAGAAAGTAGAGAAGGGAAATCAGAGAGAACAAATAAATACCTGCAGACAAATACGGGAGTAAGGAAGGGGCTTTGCACAGACCAATGATGACAATGTGCCATAGACCAAGGTACTGATTAACTCAACTCTTTGCTGTAGGTGTCCAAAACAATGGCAATGACTACGATGACAACAACTACAGCTCCTACTACCACCATCATCAATAGTAATAATAATAACAAAAGTCTTACCTGAATTTGTATTGAAAGATCATCAGGCAGTGAAATGAAGATATTGTTGGGATGTACATTGGGTGAAGAGTACCTTACATATATCCCTAAATTCACTACAGAATTGACTGCCTAATTTGTCTTTATGTAAGATCAGCCACACCTGAACACTTGGTTAAAACAGCCAACCTGTACAAAGGCATGTTTTCTTTGCCTAAGCACATATAGACTGTTGTAGTCAGCTGAATGGTGGCCCCTTAAAAAACACGTCCATGGCCTAATCCCTGAAAACTGTGAATGTTACCTTATGTGGGTAAAGAGTCTCTGCAGATACAGTTAAGTTAAATATTTTGAGATGAAGAGATGGTCTTGGATTATCCAGGTAGGCCCTAATTTTAGTGGCAAGTGTTCCTTTAAAACACACACAGAAGAGAAGACATACATAGAGGAGAAGGCGCTTATAAAGATGGAGGCAGAGGTTGGAGTTGAATGGCCACAACCACTGGGAACCAGAAGAGACAAGGAGCAGATTCTCCCCTACGGCCTCCAGATGGAGTGTGGCCCTGTCAATTTATTTGATTTTAGACTTCTGCCCTCTAAAATTGTGAGAGTAAATTTTTGTTGTTTTAAGTCACCAATTTTGGGGTAGTTTGTTACAACAAGTGTAGGAAACCAATACAATTATCTTTAGGAGTAGTAAAATTAAGGCTACTTAGGCCTAGTGTTAAAAAATTAATTTTTTAATTTTGCTAATCTCTCATTATCAAGGGGAAAAGCAATCTACTCTGAATCCCTTAAGACACTCAATCCTTTCATTGAAAGCCTTTCTCTAGGCTGATATTTGTCCATCCCAATACCTCCATGGCTATAGCCCATCTTTTAGCATTAATTATAATGACTATCATATACAAAGTCCTTTAAAATATATACATTCTTTATCACTCACTCCTCGATTTTAACCTTGGGATAACTCCGTGTGAATAGGTATTGAACGGATTGTAATCCCCTACTCTGTAATTTGAAAAGCTTGGACTTTAACTAAAATTAACAACTATTTATTCATCAGATATTTTTTGAGTGCTTACTGTATACCAGACCTCCTATTAGGTCTTGGCAAGACAGAATTCATTTGTTCAACTACAAGATGCCAGGTACTTTACTAAACACTGGAATAAAATGGAAAACAAAGCAAATGTGTCCTGGCCCTATATAATTTAGAGTCTTAAGGCAGACAGACATTAATCAAGTAATCACACATATAAACATATGAGTAGAAATAGTGGTTAGTGGTGAAAAATGATGGAAAGCTGTGAGAGTATGTACGAGAGGTATAGAATTAAAGATAAAGTCCCTGCTCTGAAAGAATTTAACAGTAGAGTAGGGTCAAGCAAGGAGAAAATAAAAATATAGTATGATTCATACTGTAAGGTAGGAATTAGGTCCTGTGACAGAAGAAGCAGTCAAAACCCAATCTGAAGAGAATGAAATTTGAACAATAAAATGGGTTTGGAGAAGACACCTGGACGAGAAGGAGTTAACCACAGGAAGAAGGAAAGGACAGACAAAGGCAGACGAAAGTACAGAGATACAGGAGAAGGTGGAAGCGGATGCATTCAGAGAACTCCAAACCTTGTGCCTGGTCTATTATATTTCTTACCACATGTACGCCTGTATCAAAATAGGACCTCATTTATACATTACAGAAGTTTTTAATTCATCTCAGAATTCTATTAAAGAACTTTCTATACTAAAATTTTTAGTCTCTAACAATGAGATTGTTCATTCAATTTCTCCCAAGTCATCAGACAAAAGCCATTTGAAGTATGCCCAAGATACTATTGGCTATATGGTGTTTGAAAAAATCCACCTGATAGCAAAAAAAAAAAAAAAAAAAAAAAAAATGAAGAAAGGAAGGGTGTATGCTTAGAAGGGTCACTTGTATTTATACCATAAACTGCACCACCAATATTAGAATGATGTTGCTTCATTTCATAGGCTCCATAGTGTTGCCGGAGAGTGACATAACATTGGTTAGAGGACCTTGGTGTCATCTGTCTCTTTTTATCCTAAACTCCTTACCTTTTAGTCTTTAAAGAGCAGAAAATTTCTCCTGGATTTCTCTGTAATCAAGAAGCTGTTATTTGGAACACCCACTAGTGAGTAAAAGATAATTTTTTAAACAAAAGAAAGAGAATGGTGCTTATAAAGATATAATTATTAACCTATGTCAAAAGATGATCTTTAAGTCATATTAAACATAACCATTAATGCCAAAGATTATTTTAAAAGGTAAGGTTGAAACAAACCATTACAAAATGAAACCATGCCATTTAAAATTGCTGAAATGACTTTTGAATATTCCATTTAGACTGCACTAAGACCCAGAGTGATCTTCTCTTAGATACTGGCTGACAGACATTGTCTGTGATCACTCAGCATTACAGACACTAAACCTCTTTCACACAGGGCATGAATGCCTTCAAAACCAAACAGAGGCAACTTCTTAGGGTCACCCAGGTTGTTGTTGTTGTTGTTTTCATGATAAATCAAACCTTGCAGAGAGTGGGATTCTCTTAGCATCACTTTTTAGAATCCAGTTTTAAAATTTAGTGTAATTCCCAAAATAAGTATAACTATCTTCAAAACAAAGCAATGAAAAGTTCCTAAATAATTCAAATTATGATTCTGAATTTTAGTTCAGCCTAAGGAACAAAAATCATTTCCTTTCTTCAGCTGTGCTAAAGTCATGCTTTCTAAGACTCAGTGGTTCTTAATTCAAGGAGCTACATCCATCGCCCAATTCCTCTTCCCAGGTGGGGTGGACAGTGGAGCAACAGGGAATAGGAGGACTTTTAATTAATTAGAGAATCCTAAACCTTAATTCAAGAGAAGGCTGAAATACTGTAACAAAACAACCAGCAGTTTGAAATATTTCCCAAGTGGCCTTTGACCTAAGGCAACAGATACATAAAAAGTTGCACATTTCAAATAAGGTAAAAATGAAGGAAACTCGTTTTTCGGTCTCTGATGAGTTAAACATCAATCCTTTGTTTTGTTAAGATTCCTCCAAAAAGTGATAACCTCTATTATAAGAATCTTACTTTTATGATCATGGATGATACAGAGCTTGACTAATAAATATATTAATGAAAATGTTTTCTTATGTGCATGTAGTTTAGTGTATTCAGTAGAAGCCCAATGGTAATTTAAAATATTGAATAAAAGAGATACACTTTAGTCTCATGTTAGAAATATTATCAAACCATTTTGTTTCCCTAGATATTTTAAGTGTATAATAATAAAACTGTGCTTAATAAATTTTTTAAAAATCAATACTTTACAAAACCAACTTTACGATTACATTGCATAACGTTGAATATACTAAGTATCTGATGTGAGCATCACATGTTGTACACAGGTATTGATAGTCAACTCTGTACCCCACAGAAATGTACGAATGACTACATTACAATAAAAATAAAGTGAAATAGTGATTTCTGATGTTTTGAGTTGAGTTCTTTCATTGAAATATCAAGCGAATAAGTAATCAAGTGTTCATATGATCGTTATATCTACTACATTATACAAACTATTAAAATGCACCATGTACAAATTTATATTTCTAAAAATATTCTAAGCTAAAAAAACAAATTAACTTTAGGTAGATCATATTCCCTTTAGTATTTAACTTTACAAATTGTAATTCAAATTTCATAATTTGTAATTCTAAAAAATTACTTTGTTTTCCTGTTGATTAACATTCATATTATACATACGAGTATATGACTATGCATACTATATGTAATATAGTATAGTATATGTAATATTATACATATTATACATCTTATTAGATACTAATACATCTTAGTATGTATTATACTTGTATGTATTATACTTATATGTATTAACTATACATTATGAAGGTATATTTAAAGATTGTTATATTTTCTCTATGGCATCATGTGAATTCCTCAACATATGAGGTAAAAGAACTTACACATACTGAAGACCAGAAAATATAATTTCCCTTAAAATAGCAACTTACACTTAGTATTTCCTGACATAGACACATTATAAGTGTCTTGCCCAGTAGCATTTTAAGTCAATCTTTACTGATCCTCATGTCTGTGTAGACGGTTCCTTCCCTTGAAGACAGGCTGGATATAGTTTTGCCTTTTATGAATAAATTTACTGTGAATATTTGAGTACAAGTGTTTGTGTAAACATGAACTTTTTGAAGTTCCCTCATATATAGATAACTTTATGGAAAATTGCCAGAGTTTTTCAAAGGCATTATATCATGTTACAATTCTATTAGAAATTTTAGAGAGTTCCAGTTGCTTAACATCTTTGGTAACATTTTGTCTTGCCAGCAGTTTTTTCATCTTAGCCATTGTAGTAAGTAAAAGTGATATCTCATTAAGGTATTAATTTGAATTTCCTGATAACTAATGAAGTTGTACATTTTGTCATGTGTTTATTGATCATTTATATATATATCTTACTGCTTTTTATATTGAATTGCTTAAATTTTTACTGTCATTTATGTTTATTTGTAAAATATTATATACTATACAATACATTATATATTTATTCTGTATTTATTCTGTATATTATTCTGTCCTTTGTTAGATATATGCGTTGTGAATATTTTTCCTCAGAGAGTGTGTAGTCTATTGATAGTCTCAATAGAGTCTTTTCATGTTAAGTTTGACAATGTCCGATTTATCTTTTTTTGACCATTATGGCTTGCGCGTATTGTGACCTGTCTAAGAAATCTTTGCTGACTTTGAGGTTATGAAGATAGTCTTCTACGTTTTCTTTGAGAGGTTTTATGGTTCTGAGTTTTAAATTTAGGTCTATGATCTATCTCAAATTGTTCTTTCTGTGTATGGAGTTCTGTTTCATCAGTTTATTTTTTCTGACATATCATGGATATCACACTGTAGCTGCAATTTTATTGTATGTCCCAAAATCATATAGCATAAGTCCCCCAATGTTTTTTTTTTTTTTTTTTAATTTGATTTGGGCTGAACCCATGGCTCACTCGGAAGAGTGTGGCACTGGGAGCGTAGCAGCGCTGGTAGCGCCAAGGCCGCGGGTTCGGATCCTATATAGGGATCACCGGTGTGCTCACTAGCTGAGCGTGGTGCGGACGACACCAAGCCAAGGGTTGCAATCCCCTTACCGGTCACAAAAAAAAAAAAAAAAAAAAATTGATTTGACTGTTCTGAATATTCTGAATTTTTATACACATTTTAGGATAATCTTGCCTATTTCTTTAAACTATCCTGCTGGAATTTTGGAAAGGATTACATTGAACCTACATACTAATATAGGAAGAATGGACCTCTTAGCAATATTGAGCCTCTCAATCAATAATAATATTATATATTTTCATTTATTTATGTTTTCCTTAATATCAGTAATATTTATAATCTTGAATGCAAGCATCACATGTATTTTCTGTTAGATTTATCCCTAAGTATTTTTGTCAAGAACTATGAAGGATCTGAGATTTTAACCTACTTGAAAGCTAACAAGTTAGTCTGCCACAGTTTCATGAATTTTGGTGGAAGACAGGCGACTCCTGGGTCAGAGACAAAGGATAGTTTATTACTCACAGCAGTAGACAAAGTGTCAGCATTTGCACCATTTCTCCAAGCTACAATTGCATGAGATGATGCAAAAAAGGCCACATGATAACTGTACACACTTAGGGACCAAGTATTTTCTAATGAGCAATATGCTTGCCTACACTATGCTCTGTAGAGAGACACTATCATCTCTGTCTTTTCTTGTTTTTTGTGACACAAACATCCTTGAAAAGATGGTTTGGAACACAGTCAATGCCTGAACTGGTTAGATAAGCAGAAATGAGAGAAGTGCATAGAGAATTGTCTCCCAACAATGCCATGTGTTTTGATGCTATTTTAATTATGAGACTAGGACATTTAATTCCATGCATGTAATTCCTCTAGTTTTTTAAATCTGTAAGAAATGAATGACTTTGTAGCAAAATATAAACTACCATAACTAATATAAGAATGGAAAAACTGGTCATACTGTTGCCAATGCAGAACCTACAAAAGAGATTGAAGAAAAAGCACTTTTCAAGACACCAGGACTAGATGGGTTCATTGCTGACTCCACCTAACATTCAATGAATAGATAAATGCTGAATACACTATATTACAAATTGAATTGTGTCCCCCAAAGTTTAATGTGTTGGAGCCTTCGTACCCACTGGGACAGTGTTAAGAGGATGGAAAATCCTATTGTGATAGTTGAAAGGTAGGGTCTTGGAGAGGTGATTGTACTGTGAGGACTGTACTATTGTGAATGGATTGTTCCATTCTTAGAATAATGGTAGTGGTTCTGGTGGCTTTAAAAAGGAGAGTGCATAGGGAGTGTTCTCTCTCTCTCTCTGTTCTGCCATTCAGCCATGTGTCACTGTCACCACCAAGGCTCTCACCAGATGTGTTCCCTGGACTTTTGGATTTCCCAGCCTCCAAAACTGTAAGCAATAAATTTTGTTTTCTTACAAATTACCCAGTTCCACGTACTTTGTTATAAGCAACAGAAATAGAATAATACACACTATTATAGTCTAATGTAAATGATAGAAAAAGCTACTAATTATTTCATAAAAACTAAAATAACATTAATTTCAAAATCTGGTAGACAATATGAATATATAATACTACAGATAAATCATACTTGTACATTAAAATTCTTAACGAAGTTCTACCATATAGAATCTATCATGTTGCAAAAGAACAATAATACACGACAGAATGAGATTTATCCATTAATGCGTGGGTGATTCCATATTGGGAAATCTATCAGCTTAATAAAATACATCAGATAATTTAAAAAGAAATACCACATTATCACTTCAAATAATGCCAAAAAATCATTTGATAAAATCTGGTAGTTTTACCTCTGAAAACATTAAGTAAAAGGAAGTGAGGAAACTACTTAAATGCAGTAGACTCTTTAGTATAAATCAAGAGGAAATGTTACTCTAAATAGCTAAAACTAAGCTCATTTTAATAAAAGGTATTAAATAATGTTATTATCTATCATTTAATACTGTTCTCGGAGTCTAGCAAATAAAATGCAAATGAAAATTATTACAATCAGTGTAAACATGGTGGGAGTGGGAACGGGTAAAACCCTCTTTTTGCTGTAGTTGGATCATACATCTAGAACTACGAGACTACTAAAAACAGTAACTACCATAATGGTAATGTGGATGGATACCAAATAAATGTACTTTTTAAATATTATTGACTTTTCACTAATTGTCAATAAGAAACTAGAAATGAAAATGAGACAATTATTTCATTCTAATAGTGACCAAGATTATGAATTCACTGGAAATAAGTTTAACAAGAAAGACACAAACTTATATGAAGAAAATTGTAAAATCCTATTAAAAGATGTAAGAAGGAACAGAGAATCAAGATGGTGGAATAGATGGTCCCCAATGTCACTCTCTCCCACAATCAACAAACTTATAACTATTAAAAAGCAAAGACAGCCAAGCTGGGGCTGCTAGAGATCAGGGGAGGAGGAGGAGATACCTATAGAGTTTATGAAGGTAGGAGAAGACACGATGAGAGAAAGAAGGGACCACTCTCACTGTTTTGAGCCTCGGCCATTTCAACGCTGGGCCTGGTGAGCACATAGAGCAAGAGCTGGCAAAAGCCACTGCTGTGCACTTTGTGTGAAGTTGCTTGGAGGCGGCAAGGGAGAAGAGGACCTTGGTGGCCCCCAGGCAAGCAAGACCACTAATAGGCTTCCTGTAGACCCACATAAGAGCAAGGGGCCACAGACAACTGAAAAAAGGAGCTACTCAATGGCCAGTGTGTCACTGCAAGGGACCAGTGCATGGCTGATCCCATGGGAAATGTTTGGAGTGCAGGTGTTAGGTGATATGGGCCTACCAGGGGAACATTAGGGCACAGCATGGACACCAGTCAGCACAGGACCACTCAGTGTAGACTGGCAGGAATATAGAACTGCAAGGGGTGTAGTTTGCTGAAAAGACTCAGACCCAGGCCAGAGTTGCCACACAACCCAGTGTACCAGACCTCACAAGACCCAGAAGTGCTTGCAAGATCAACAGTTAAAACATGAGCTGCTCAAAAAGCCTTCCCCAGGGAATCAGGAGCGAAGTAGTAATTTAGCTCAACTACAGGGCTCAAGTGTTGGTCCCCACAGGAAGTTCCCCCATTTTAGAAGTAAGCAAAGGACAAAAAATTAGTTCCAGTGCAGAGTTTAGGTGGCAGAGTTTCAATAATGAAGTGAAAGAAAACACAAAAAACCCACAGATCAGAGACAGAGTTCTGATATTAATCAGTAACACCACCAAAGAACACCTATAAAACCTAGAAGAGCAGGAAGCCCCCAGGCTCCCAAGCCAGGGTGGGGGGCATCATGTGCCTCAGCCACGCCCTCTGCCCTCCACAACCAGTCCAGCAAGTGAGTATGCCACGTGGTGGGCCAGCCCCAACCCCTCCCCACCTCTGTCCCCCCTCCACCCCAACTGCTTCACAAGAACATCTTAGAATGTAAAAAAATAATAACTAATTAATTTTTTTTTTAATTTTATTTTCTCGATATACATTGTGGCTGATTATTGCTCCCCATCACCAAAACCTCCCTCCCTTCTCCCTCCCCCCCTCCCCCCCAACAATGTCCTTTCTGTTTGCTTGTCGTATCAACTTCAAGTAATTGTGGTTGTTATATCTTCTCCCCCCCCCGGTTTTGTGTGTGTGTGTGTGTGTGTGTGTGTGTGTGTGTGTGTGTGTGTGTGTGTGTGTGAATTTATATATTAATTTTTAGCTCCCACCAATAAGTGAGAACATGTGGTATTTCTCTTTCTGTGCCTGACTTTTTCTGCACAGCAAAAGAAACAATTAACAGAGTTAAAAGACAACCAACAGAGTGCGAGAAAATATTTGCAAAATATACATCTGACAAAGGATTAATATCCAGAATATATAAGGAGCTCAAACAACTTTACAAGAAGAAAACAAGCAACCCAATTAAAAAATGGGCAAAAGAGCTAAGTAGGCATTTCTCTAAGGAAGATATACAAATGGCCAACAGACATATGAAAAAATGCTCAACATCACTCAGCATCCGGGAAATGCAAATCAAAACCACACTGAGATACCACCTAACCCCAGTTAGGATGGCTAAAATCCAAAAGACTCTGAATGATAAATGCTGGCGAGGTTGCAGAGAAAAAGGAACTCTCATACATTGTTGGTGGGACTGCAAAATGGTGCAGCCTCTATGGAAAATGGTATGCAGGTTCCTCAAACAATTGCAGATAGATCTACCATATGACCCAGCTATCCCACTGTTGGGAATATATCCAGAGGAATGGAAATCATCAAGTCGAAGGTATACCTGTTCCCCAATGTTCATCGCAGCACTCTTTACAATAGCCAAGAGTTGGAACCAGCCCAAATGTCCATCATCAGATGAGTGGATACGGAAAATGTGGTACATCTACACAATGGAATACTACTCAGCTATAAAAACGAATGAAATACTGCCATTTGCAACAACATGGATGGACCTCGAGAGAATTATACTAATTAATTTTTTTTTTTGACCGGTAAGGGGATCGTAACCCTCAGCACGGTGTGATCTGCACCACACTCAGCCAGTGAGTGCACCGGCCATCCCTATATAGGATCCGAACCTGTGGCCTCTGCACTACCAGTGCTGCACTCTCCCGAGTGAGTCACAGGGCTGGCCCAATTAATTAATTTTTTAAAAAAGACATAAGAAGATCTGAACAAATTGAAAGACAAGCAATGATCTTAGATGAGAAGTCTTAATATTATAAAATGGCATTTCTCTCAAATGTAATCTATACATTTAAGTACATATGTATTGTGTAACCTAACCTCTGTTGTTGCATAACTCCAGGGGCACCTTTCATATATGTGAAGTTTTGCAATATGTTGACCATATATTTTTGTGTGTTTGGCTATAGATATATAGATACAGATGTAAATTTAACCCATATGTCCATGTAGATATAGATGAAGATAAATTTAAATATGACTATATGGACATAAAAATACAGAAACCTAAACTCCAAGATGGCAGCATGGGTTACTCTGGGTAGAGAGGGGGGCACTGCAGGAAGTCATTTTAGTAAGAGGGGGGAGGAGAAGGAGAGAAAAGGAAAAAAGAAAAATACTCCCTGTGCACACATATACATGTTGCCAAGATGTACAATTTTATATCACCTCAATTTCTTTTAGGACCCATGAATTATTTAGCAGTGAGTTGCTATTTTACAAACATTTGTAGTTTTTCTGAATATCTTATTGTTATAAATTTCTAAGTTAATTTCCTTCTGGCCAGGGAGCACACTCTGTGTGGTTTCATTTCTTTTAGACATATTGAGACTTGCATAACTGCCCTACATATGCTTTTTTTTGGTAAATATACCATAAGCACTACACTTGAATACAGTGTTCTGTAAATACTAGTTGGTTCAAAATTTCATAGTATTTTTCAGGTCTTCTATGTATTTACTGATATTTTGTCCAGTTTTTCTATCAATTGCTGAGAGAGTGGTGTTAAAGTCTCTATGGTGAGAAACAGTTCTCCTTTCATTCCTATATATTTTGATACATGTGCCAATACTGCAAAGCCCTGATCCCTCATTTACCTGGGCCATTTCTTTGAGTTGTTAATGCCCCTGGTAGCCTTGAGAGATGAAGTACCAACCCCCTATCCCCAGAAAAACAGCATACTCACTACTTACTATAAAAGCAGTGAATTCCCTAATCTCAGTGCTCCTCAGATACCTTGCGCACCCTTCCAGGTTCATCTTGCTTCCCCTATGGGACTTGAGGGCAAGGAAAACTGATGCAAATATGCTAATGCTTATGCTTCTTGTTGTGAAAAATAAAGTCCCCTTTCTTTAACCTAAGAGTCTTATATTTGCAGCCAGCATCCATGAAACAGTAACTGACTAATTTAATATCTTATGAGTAGAGTAAAATCAAATTCCAGACCTAATAGTCTACGATGATTATAGAGTTATTTATTTCTTCTTTTAATTCTATCAATTTTTGTTGAGGTAAGAAGCCATATTGGATAAGCCTATGTGGCAAGGAACTACTGGTGGCCTCTAGGAACTATAGAAAGCCTCTAAGATCTGAGGGTGACCTCCGGCTGACAGTAACTTAAAAACTGGGGCTCTCAGTTATACAAAGAAATGAATTTTTCCAACAACGTGAATAAGCTTGACAACAGATTCTTCCCCAGTGGAGTCTCTGGATGAGAACTCAGCCTAGCTGACACCCTGATTCCAGCCTTGTAACTTTGCATAGAGTACTTAGCTAAGATGGAGCCAGACTCCTGTCCCATTGGACCTGTGAAATTATAAATGTATATTGTTTTAGGCTGCTAAATTTGTGCATGAAGCAATAGAAAACTAATTTGTGTTATGCAGCAATAAAAAACTAATACATCCTCTATTGATTGTCTTTTTCTTGAGAATGTGTCACAGTTTCCCAGGTTCAGGTTCCTGATGTGTCAAATAATTTTAGATTGTATTCCAATATTGTGAATGTTGTATTGTGGAGACTGTGGATTCTATCATATTCCTTTGAAGAGAGTTGATATTTTTGTTTTGACAGGCAATTAAGTTGATTTGATTTTCAAACTCTGCCTCACTGTTGCATCCAAAATTTTAGTTGAGTCTTTTTGTCCTTATGCATGGTTCAGAAACTTGGGCAGAATTTATACCCAAAACTTGGTCTTCCCCTTTTCTGGCTCTTTCATTGTTAGTGTTACCCCTCATTTTCCTATGGCAGTGGCCCCCTTGAGCTCTGTGTTCTGTTTTCTTAGGCCAGAAAGATTGTGGGTTTGCTCTTGGAGTTTCAACTTTCTGCCTTTAGTCCAAAGATTGCCAAAACTCCTACCATGCCATTTTCTCCATTCAGGGTCTGACTCCCCTCCCAAATCTCTCAGCATTTGTCCATAGTCTTTATCAACAGCCTTCACGTAGTTGTTTTTTGCATTTTCTCTGAAATTTACAGCTATAATCTGTGGGAGGATCCATCTCTTAGGAGCTTTTCCCTCCATAATAGAAGCAGACTCACAGGTGCAAATAGTTTCCAAGTATTTCATTTTATTAAAATGTGAGTTATATTATTCAATCTATGTTATTTCTATGTTTATGGACTAACTAATGTACTATAAGGAAATACTGCTCATCACATTACTGTACAGTATGAATGACCTCATAAAGTCTTGCTAAGTTTGTGGTGTATATTTAATACGTATTCATACTTATACCATAATGTGTCTCTTTTTGTTGCTTCAGTATTTTCAGTGAGTAAGTATTAACAAAACCATGCATTCTGCCTTTTGGACCCTTACTATATATTGAACCCATAACATGTGTCTATTATTCTTCATACATATTCAGAGTATATCTTATAACAGTTCCTTTGGAACCATTATCCACGTACAACGTGAATCCATATTAACAGTAGAATACATTTACATATCATGAGTTCATCATATTGAATGCATAATAAAATTTTTATGAAAATATAGTTCTAATATTCAAAAGCTATTTACTTAAACATGTTACTTACTATTCTACTACCATTCATTAAATGTTATTTCTAAATCTTGTAGCAGGGATAAGTAGAAAACCCAGCTTTCCAGAGGGCTACGTTATCAAATCAAAAAAAATTTTTTTTTGTTTTTTACAGGATCCATCTTGCTGATACCCTCAAAAACAGAATACAGTCTATATAGGTAAAAGAATTAGTAACTTTGGGTGTAATAAGCACGTATTTATTATGAGCTCATTTCAGGGCTCTTATTTTCAAAGGCCCTGTAATAGATGCAGAAGTGTAGATAAACTTCTGAAAGTCCTCAAATTCTGCAAGATGTAAATGAAATGAAATTTGTAGCCATCTAACAAATAATATGATGTAATAGCTAGCTAGCTATTCATCAAATAAAAGAATCCAGAGATGACCTAAACTCATAATGTGAACACAACGTTTCCTTTAGTTTCCTGAGGAATCTTTGAAGTTTAGCTGGTTACTGAGAAAATAAAAGCAACAAGAGCTATGAGTTTTTGTGTGACTTAAAATACCTTACATAGTGTTACAGCGTCACAGGCTAAAGTCTGAATGACTTTAGTAGCTGAGAAATGCAAGAGCTCTCTAGAAAAGCAAGTATTTATGTCTCATTACCACAATGAAATCAAATTTCGCAATAGCACAAAATGAAAGAGACAGACTTCTGCACTCAGGAAGCATTATTAACATGACCCTGAAATCTAAGTGATCCAGCCAGAAGACTCCAATTGTGTACTGTGTTCCAAAGTCACTTCATAATCTAGATAACATTGCTTCAGGCAGTAGTCATTCATTCCACTCGTGATTAATAAAAAATGCAGTAGCAAGTGTTTAATTCTGTAAGTAAACATAGTACTGTATCAACTGCAAAATAAAGCCATCACATCATCCCAAAAGAAGGCATTCTCTTAAGTGCAAAACCTTTGTAATTATAGGAAAGTAGCTCTTTCTTCAACATGGATCTAGTTAGTAATAAAATTATTAAAATTATCAATATTATCTATAGGAGTAAGTATTGAAAATAGGGACACATGAAGATAGAAAACAGAAATGTGTTTATAATACATTTACATTTTAGAGAAAACAGTGTCTATCAGTATAGACTCATGGTGACAGATCCCTCTTTTATCCCAACTATATTCTGTTTTCTATAAGTTAGTCTATTCCACTGGACTAGATTTTGAACCCTTTCTTCAAGTGAAATTCTCCCTAAGACCATGTGCAAAACATATCAATGAACGGGTCACTTTAGAAATTTTTATTGGTGTGTGGAAACTTTTTCAGTTTTTAGCTTAATCCTTGATGTACTTCCATGGAGCTGGAGGATTTAA
Organism: Cynocephalus volans; assembly: GCF_027409185.1. NCBI lineage: Eukaryota > Metazoa > Chordata > Mammalia > Dermoptera > Cynocephalidae > Cynocephalus > Cynocephalus volans. Next base: position 40,596,158 of record NC_084465.1, read on the forward strand.
ATAAGTAATTGGAAAAACAGTGCATGAGCCACTCAGCTCACAGAAATTAGGGACCATGTCTATCTTACACCTCAGGGTACTCTCTGTACCTTGTAAGATGCCTAGCCCATAGTAGGTACTCTGAATATTTCTGAGTAAATGAAATAAATGAATGTCTTAAAATGTTTCTTTTTGTAACCCCATCTACTGTCAGTAGACAAAGCCATCCATACCCAATTGCATTAGAATTGCTGTGCCAGTAAAGATGCCTGTGGCATATAAAATGGAATTCTAAAATATATTACTTGGAATTTTTCAGAAACATAATGTAAGACAAAGATCCCCAGACTAGATGAGAGTCATGAATTTGGGATTCCGTTCAAAGTTCTGCTTTTACCTTGCAAGTTTGTCGTCATTGGGACTCGTGCCGGCGTTTCCTCTTCTGTAAAACTACCTGACCAGAATGTTAGCTGTCAAGTCCTTTACAGCAGTAAAACTCATATGGTAGTGCAATCTCAAATGTTGCAGAATATTTCTGGATAATGTCAAAATAAGTACCCCAAATTGTTTTTTCAATACAATTTTGAGGTATATAGGTAGTGTAGACTCATAAAATGAATATTCACAGACATTCACATCTTAGCTAGGTAGTATGGATCGTCATATCTCTATTACTTCCTCTGAATTATTATCATGTCACTTGTCATCTTTGTATTTAAAAATATCATTTAATTTCACTTTCTTTTAAATAGAAAAAGAAAAAAGAAGTAAAGCATGAAAGTAGAAATGACAGATGTAGGCAAATGTTTCCATTCCTACAAAAATTGTCAGATTATAGAGAATGAAAAACTAGATATACCCAAGTGGTCTTTGAAAATAGACACCCAGTAGGCAAATAAAAATTGAGATACAGTTGACATTACGAGACATGGAAGTTAGTTCTTCAAGAGCAGGTACCCTGTATTTTGGTATTTCTTTCAGTCATTTTCTTAAATTTCTTAGAACTTATCTCAGTGTTGGACAAATGTATTCAGTTAGTACATGTTTATCAAAAACAATGAAAAAACACAAAAAAAAAAACGAGCAAATTTTTTATATAGGACATGCATTGAATTTGTGTATTTCGTATAACATTTGATTTACAAAACGTTAGTGTATTTAATTTAATTTGATTTATTAAGTATATTAAAACACATGCAATAGTCTAGGGATTGAGGTAAACACTACGGGGAATTTCAAAACAAATAAGATGAAATTCTGCTTTAAATTATTTAACAGTAAGCTCAAGGTTATTTGTAATAGGGTTTGTAAGAGAGATAAACTGTGCAACATACAATGGTATACACAAAAAATTTGGAGGTGTCTCAGAAATACCCACAAATAAATAGAATTAAGTGGCTGTGGTGCTTTAAGGAAGAGCTATATTTTGCTCACCCACTAACTCAGCTCCACCTTATAGTCATTGTCTCTTGGCTCAATCATTTATTCTATAGGAAATGATTTATCACTTCACCATCAGCTTCATTCCCAATAAAACAGCATCATATTGCTCAAGGAGGAATTTTTTAATGTCTGGAACTAGCAAAAAGCAACAAAAAGACTGTCTTATTGCTCAACTTTGTCAATACCATAGTTATACTAAAACACTTTGAAAATGAATCATTCATAATAGATCATTTCTCAGGCTTTTACCAACCAGTCATCCTCTGTGTGTGTGTGTCATCCTGTGTGTGTGTGTTTGTGTGTGTGTGTGTGTGTGTGTGTAGTGTATAAATTATTGACTGTGTTTAATTCTTACTAATTATTACTCAAGTTTCATCTTCTCTTTGACCACATATATGCATATATACACACACATACACACCAAGTCCTTTTTTTTTTTCCTCCTTTCTTTTCTCCATCTCTTTCTAAAAATTTTTGAGAAGCTACCATGAAGGTCTGGCATCTGGGTGTAAATACTAAAGGACTCAAAACTTAATGGTAGTGACTGAAATTGTGCACCAAACTAAGACAAAATGTGGTAAGAGCTATAATAAAGCAATACTCAAAGGAAATAATTAAGTACAATCAATTACTCTGTCTGGGAAGGAATGGGAGGTTGCCTAAGTCAAAGTAGAAGCCCTGCTTTCCCAAGTAAGAGAGACGTTTTCACAGAGCTTAGACCTTATGGTGCTAAACATCTGAAATGAAGTGAAATCACATAATTCATGAAACCTCACAATTTTCTCTCCCCTATGTCCTCCCTCCTCACTGAACAGCCAGGGAAGAGTAGTAAGGGCTAGAAAAAGTCAGAATAAAGCAATTTAATGATCCTCTAATATCAAGTAAGCCCTCAAAAATCATGCTTTTAAACCTGGACAACAAAAACAAAAAAGGATAAAGTCACAATTCTTTTGTTTTCTGTTTACTGTTGTTTCTGTTACTATAGAAAGTTCACATAGAGTAGGAAGCAAAGTCAAGAGGGACATAATTGTACAAAGCTCCTCATCTGTTGGCTCCCCACTAAAAGAAAAACACATCAAAGGAGCACATAGATTTGACCAACCTAAGGGGATGTGAGTCACTCTATTTCCCAACCATCCTGACTTTAACCTATGACTCATCAAGCTCTTAGCATCTTGCTCCAAGTGCTTTGGGAATCAACATCTTCCTTTTTATCCTCTCCACCACCCTCCAAGCACTCATTACTCCCTTACTTGAATTGTTGCACTAGCTTTTTTACTAGTTTTCCTGGCTCTGTTTCTCTGTTTTTCAGTCCAGTGTAGACACAAAAGATGGGTTAAGTCTTCCTGAAACCCTGAATTATTATTAGTCTCTTTTCTGATATTTTCTGTTTAACAGCTTCATTCAAGATAAAGTTCAAAACCCACAATCTGTCATTCAAGTCTCCCATCTCACACTCCTTTTTGACCTTTGTCTTGATTTTCTCTAGCCCAGGATGGTCTCCACCATTTCTGTGGTCCACCATGGTCACTCGTGAGTGGCACCCAGGCTCATGTCACACCTCTGCATGATAGATTCTTTTCCTTCTCTCCATCTTTCCAAACTCTGACTATTCTACTGTTTTCACCAGTCATCATAGCGCATAGAGAAGTTTCCATTTTCTGAATCATGTATTCCTGGGTGAGATGTCATATGTGAACACTGACGTTTAGAGAAGAACATCAAAGGCTATAGTGTTTAGACAGTGCTTTTTTGAGAATTTGAGACTGGGAATAAGTATCAGATGATGAACACAATTTGGACAAAGAGGAAATGGACACCACTATTTCTCTTACAGAAGAAGGCATTTTAGGAAGGTGGGAAAGACTGAAGGATCCTATTTCAGGCTGTTTGTTTCAAATTTTGTGTCTGTCACTTACTCTATGTCACTATGGACCAGTTACTTAATATGACTCCGGCTCAATTTCCTCCTCATAGGGTGGTTGCAAGGATTACTTACTCAGCACTTAGTAAATGTAAGCTATGCACAGTACTATTAGTAATAAAACAAAATTATATCAATGATATCAGATACTTCAGCAGTACTGGCCAATAGAAGATTTAAGACATAAAAGTGAAGGAATAGATTGCTGAAGAATAAAGGTCCTGAGAGATAAAAAGAGATAGGATCAGGACAGGGTGACAAGTAGCCAGGGAATGCAGTGATCAGGAGAGTCTAACATAGTGGCCTTTTCTATTAGACCCTCTTTCCTGACAACTTTATTTACTCCCATCAAAGGATCAGCTCTTTGAGCATGACACAAAGCTAAGCACACTATAATAGCAATTAGGACTCTGACAACAATGGCTCACTAGTCAATAAGAACAGGGCAAAGAAATTTTCCTATATAAATTTGTAATCCTCACAAAATTCAAATAATTACATATTATTTCCCCTTTTTCAAAACTAGGAAAATCAGGATGCTGAGAAATTAAGTTATTTGCTTAGTCACATAGCTAAACATTTGTAGAATTTGATTTAAATGGATGACTCCCATATTTCGGCCTCGAGCAGAAATCTCTGTTCTAATTTCCACATTCCAATTTTCAACTTCTGGATGGATGTTTTTCACAGTTAAAATTGAAAATGTCCAGCATTGCACTTATCTTCTTCCCCAGTTTGTTTTTCTATCTACTCTGTTCCTTCAAAAATAATCCCTCCTTCCTCTCTAATCCCATAATACTTGCTTCCTCTCTTTGGCACTTGCCATGTTATGCCCCTAGCTGTGCTTTAATGGGTAACACAGAAAGAGCAATGTATGCTTGACCACTTTATGCAAAATGAATGCAGTCTTCCTTCCTCTGTGGTGGTTCATTGTTCAGAAGGCATGGAAGTGCACAGAACCTATTGCAAACACAAGCTGACTTCTCACAGTTACGTTTCACTGTAATATATTAAAAAGGGTTTTCTGACTTTATTTCTATAGTATGTTATGTATTGCATGTGAAGGACAGAACTGAAGGTGTGACTGAAGTAAATGGTGAGAATGACTCAAATCACTGGATTCAAAGAGTGCTGGGCATGAGGAAACTGTATGAACAGTATCATTATGTAGAATACCTTGCAAAGGTTTCTCTTTCAAAGGATGCATTTTGCCAGGTGTCTCTGCATAAGTGTATGCTCTTCATGTTTCTGACATGTGATAATCAGTACTTTCTAGTAATTACACTTCTTACCTAACTTTGTTGGTAAGAATGTCAACTCCATATTTATGTCTTGGGGGTATTGAGAAAGAATAAACTGTGGTTCTTAACGATTTTCTATTACGATATAAGAAATCAGTGGAAAATTAATCATATCATAGGTGTTGCATTTTTGTACATCTTCTATTGTGTACCAGCTTCTTGAGGATGGGTAAATCTATTCCTCACACTTACGCTCTCCTGTGACAGGTAGATAGTGGTGATACTGATGTCTAAAGAAATCAACTTACAATGCTTCTGCACAGACACACTAGTTGAAGCTGTGTGTAAAGAAAAGCTATTTGTGGGAGAGAATGTAAATTTTTAAAAGAGTAAAATGTTAGAGAATGTCTAATTGAAAGGCGGGGTGTAAGAACAGGATGAGTAGCCAAGGCAGTAGCTGGGAAAAAGAAATCAAAGATGTCAAAGGGGAATCAGGAGCAATAAAATATTTCCTTAGATCCTTTCTTCTTCCCCCCCCCCCCCGCATCCTTTGGGGATTAACATTCCCCTCCCCCAATTCAACATGGTTCTGTTGTGGTTTCTAACTATAGTTCATTGCCTCATGGTCACAGGAATGGACGTGGCATTGCCCTGGGAAATGGTGGTGGCTCAAAGTTGATCCCAATGAGAGCCCTTCCCAGAGATTTACAGAGAGTTACTGGAAAAGAGAAATTCACTTTACGCATGATTCACAAACTGTAAAAATATGACTCAAACTGCAAGTAGCCATAATCTCTGTCAAATGGAGGGTTTCTGTTCATAGTGGGAGAAAAAGAACCTAATACACAGAAAGAAGTAGATAGCAAGACATGAGAAGATAACAAGAGCTCCAGTAGTTTACAGATTTAATTTGCCTGAGAATGGAAGCATCTCTCTTCTTCCCAGTTCCATGAGCCAATACATTCTCTTTTTGCTCAGGCAAGTTTGAGTCAGGCTTTTTGTCACTTGTGACCAAAAGTCCTGGTGGATATAGAAAACAGATGCTGAAGATGTCACATATGTTACTATGAAATCAAGGAGATTGAAGACAGAAAAGGAATCATTTCCTTTGACTTTTCATCTTTACCAGTGATCTCTGAAAGTGTAATTTCATTATACTACTGAGGATAAAAGCTAGTTTTCAAGTGATTTATTAAATAACATGTAAGACTAGAGGTACTTCAAAAATTTTTTTCTTGATCCTCACCATCCCCTCCCCAAACACACGTGCTCCACCGAATCTCTAGATAGCTTTGTTTACAAATAATAAACTGAATTCCAGTATTCCAATCCATCTAATTTAAGATTAAGAAAGGAAACTGTGAATATAAGCTATATAAGAAATTTAACTTTTGTTCAGTCTAAATATTCAGTTCAGTGACTAGGAAAACAGTTCTGACATAAACTAAAGTTATACATTTATTCAGAAGTAAGATATTTAAAATAATGCTTGTGTATGGGAAACATACATTCTTTGAACCCCCAAAATCACCAGAAATTGCCCTTTTTAATAGGCCAAAGTATAGTAAATTAAATACACAGAGAGTTGAACGGCTCAGGTTGATATTTGTCAATATATGAAAAGTACCGTAAATATGAAAGATAATTCATATAGCTTCAGCAGTGTGGAGAATAGAAATCTTACATATTGCGAGAAACAAAATATATCAAAGAACACTTGGAGAAACTATTTTTCTCAGTTGGGATTGTCGTGTAGACAGTGGATCTTTTGCTCTGAGTTCTTTTGCTCCGGGTGGTGAATTAATCACTGCACTGATCTCTGGGGCAAAGCAGGAATCCCTTTCTCACTCTTAGGATATTTTTGCTAAAGAAACTTATTATGACTCAAAAGTAGGCTAATGTGAAAATTTAATAAATTTTTCCCGTAAGATACTTTGTAGCCTGAATCTAAATCTAGATCAGTGTAGGATATGCTTTTATTTTGTAAATGAGAGTTAATCATACCCTTCTCTTTTCTTTCTATGACTGGTAACCTCCTTGAGGCAGCCTCTCATAATATTTGTTCGGTATATCCTTATTGTCTAGCCATTAGCACACAGACTGAGCACTTTAGGCATCGAGAATTCCATTTCAGAGCCAGAGAGCATGAGTTTTTATTCTTCATTAGACTTGTTACATGCTTTAAGAAATCTCAAATTTTGATTGAGTTTTCTGATATGAACTCATACTGTAGATGTACTTGTTAAACGGGAAGGGTCTGGGCACTAGGAACATGTATTTAAAGACATACACTTTGAATTTTAAATGCTTAATTTTCTATTAAAACAATATCCAGTTATATTGGTCATAACTCATCTGAATGAAGAGAGAAAAAATAATTTGAGACAAGCAACAGCCAGGAAAATAAAAATCGAGGACATCCAATGTGGTCTTTTCAGTGCCTTGTCAATAAAGTATAATATGATGAAATAATGAGAAATAAATTAGCCCAGAAAATAAAACTGTTCATATATGCCTGTCTACAAAATGTGAAACTAGGTTAAATTTAACAAATGTTTAATGCCAAATAATTTAGCACTGTCAGAATGGGATAAAACTACTCTGTACTAACATTGAAAGATCTCTGAGGCCAGTTGCTGCATGAAAGCAGCAAGACGTAGAATAACACATTTTTGTGGAAATATAAGTACATAAAAATGTAATGGATGAAACACACCTAAACTATTACTGCTTCTGAGGTTACCTCGGGGGAAGAAAATACAAAAAGGGAGTTGGAGGTAAGAGACGAATTTTCCTGTTTTACCTTGTATTATTTATTTTTTGCATTATATTAAATCTTCTATGTTGAGAATGTGTTTTATTATCATTTATAACAAGTTTTAACCAGTATTAAACTTTAGTCACATAATTATTTCCTTATATATTTATCTATAAATATATACTTGTATGGAAATTCATTTTTATGAAGATTCTAAAATTTTATAAAGTTTAATTCCCTCAAGGACTACGCAGATGAGGAAGTTAATTTTAAAAATTTATAAGCTATGTCTTCTATTTATTTTGTATCTCTCCAAATGCCCAGTATAGTGTTCTATACATAGTGAAGATTGTTGATCAACTAAGAAAAAATAGAAATATAAATGAACTCAAAGTACATGTCTTAGTAGAACTTCACTCAATGATGAACAAGACCAAGTACCTGCCCTGATGGAATGAGCACTTGTGATCAAATACAAAAATAGTACTGAAGATTCAAGTAGCCAAGAGAAAGGGTAAAATGATGACATGATGGGTTACCACCTGTGGGAGGCTTGATCAGGCCCATTCTTGGCCCATTAAGGAGGTCAATTAGAGCTCAGAATTATGCTTCTGTAGCATAGTGACAACACAAGGGGGACATTAAATGCCAGTGTCCTCTCCTCCCACCTACTCACATCAAGCCTAGTATATCAAGCCAATATTTTATATTTGATATCTGAATGCATATATAAATATTTTAGTATTTAAAAGAAGTTATTTAGGAGTATACTATAAAATTCATTGCAGTATTTTATAATGTTAAGTGCTATTACCCATTGACAAAATTTTTTTTTATTAGTATGAATGTTCATGGGGTACAAAGTTGATTGTCAGCACTCATGCCCAAGATGTGATGGCCAGATCCATACTGGCAGCATGCCCATTACCACAAATTGCAATTATACCCTGTGTCCCCCACCTAATTATCCCAACTTCCCTCCTCATCCCTCTTTCTCCCATTCCACTTTGGATCCCTAGTTATGTTCTCTCCCTCTGCAAGTCCAGTGCACCACTGTGGTCTTCCTTTCCTTCCTTCTTTCTCTCTTAGCTCCCACTTATGAGTGAGTACATGTGGTATTTATCCCTCTGCGCTTTGCTTATTTCACTCAATATAAGTTTCTCCAGGCTCATCCATGTTGTTGCAAATGGGAGCATTTCATTCTTTTTTATGGCAGCGTATTCTATGATGTATATATACCAAATTTTCCTTATCCAATCATCCGTCGATGGACATTTAGGTTGTTTCCACATCTTGGCTGTTGTAAACACAGCTGTGATGAACATGGGGGCTCCTCTGACTTAACCGATCCCTTACTCTGTAAAGGCTTCATTGATCGCTGAAATGCAGGTGCTGTGAGAGAGAGGGAAGCACCAGGAGATATGCATCATCCACTCCCATGGTTCCCTAAACTCATGGAATGTCTGCCCTGTTGGTTTGCTGAGTCAATGGTACAAATCAAAGATAAAGAAACCCTACTCTGAGTCCCTGTTGTTATTCTTGACAATCTTTGGACTCAGATCAGTATTTGTGTTCTTTCCAGGCTCACAATTCATCAGGAGAGAGAACCTTGTCATTATCTCTGATTTTCAATTGAAATTTTTTATTTTTTAACTTTTAAAAAAAATTAACTGAAACATAATTGATTATACATATTTGTGGGGTACAGAGTTGAATATCGATACCTGTGTACAATATGTAATGATCAAATCAGGAATAATTAGCATATTCATCATTACAAAACGTAATAATTCTTTGTGTCCATTAACCAATTTCTCACTAACCCCTCTCGCCTTCTCCCTTTCCCACAGTCATGAGACATTAAATAGAAGTTATTTACTAGCCCGGGTCATTCAAAATTGAAAGAGGTACAGTCCACATTAGCGTTTTAGTCTCCAATATAGAAATATCACTGAAGAAGCAAAATTAGAAAAATTTCAACAAATCCAAAATATTTATATGTAATTAGTTAACCCTTTCAGCACATACAGAAATCTCATTTGAAATAAAAATGTCAAAAATATAACTTTGGTGACCTTCACTCCTGTTGTCTCAGAGCAACTGTCTGGAGCGGGTAGATCTTCACCCTATCCATCAGGCCTGTGAATATCCAATGATACTCTCCTTAGTAATAATTTTGCAATATAGGCAGAAATACTCTATATGCTGCCATTTCTAATAGTCATTCTCAATAAAATTGAAGGACAAGTTAAGTTTTGATTCCACTAAGAAAATTCTACAAATCAGAGTATTCTAAGGAAACAAATAGATACTGTACTTTTCAGACTGGCAGGTTCCAAACACAAAACCATGGACTAAAAATACAAATTACCAGGCACTGCCTACAAGGATTCTAACTCAATATATATAACTTGGAGTCTAGGCAATTGTGTATTTTAACAATTATTCGGGTAGTTCTAATGAGAAGACAGGTTTGATAACCACTGCCTTTGACTAAAACTCTTAAGTATACATTATTTTAGGCAGGGTATTATTTTATTATTAATATTTTGGTATATCCTTCTGGTCCTTTTTTTTCCCTCAAGCATAGATCCTTTGTTACATAGTCACAATCACAGTGTAATTAATTTTCTTTTTTTTTCTTTTTTAAAGTTGAAATGCACCAATGTCTAATATATTCTAAGTCATTTGATTCCTCTAAATGTTAATGTAGTAAGTAATTTACTGAACATATATTACATTTATAAACTAAAATATGGAAGGATGGTACCAGTTTTCAACAAACAATATTCACTGACATAACAGGCTAAGAATTTTTAGATTAATGAAAACTCTTAAATCTACACTCATTTAAACATTCAGTGATAATGTTAGCCAAAGCTACAATCTCTAAGAAGTTTAACAAAGTAAATGGAAGAGATAGAATTTCAACTGATGTTCTGTGTTGTAGGTGAAAGAAGTTTTAGGCTGACAATAAGGACTTTTAGAACATGATTCACAAACCTTGGTAAGTGATCGATCATCTTTTACAGATGTGCTGAAGTGGGATGTTTAAGGAATTCTATGTTGAGAATAAATTTAAATTCCAAAGAAATCATGGAAGACATGATAGTAAAAGACTTTTTTTCTTTCCTGTTACTATATACTGTAATAATTGTCTATTTTATAAATTACATGGAAATAACTACTCTTCAACTTTCTTACACTCTGTATGCATACAATTTATTAAATCAAATTTAATTACTAAACAACTGGAAAAAAACAACATTGTTTGTTCCATTGCATGTATCAACTGGTTAGTTACCAACCACTAAAGTGAGTGGTATCTAAAATGAATGTGGTTAATATGAGAAAAAAATACTCCTTAAATTACTCTAGGGTATTCTAAACAGTAGTAGCTGCTCTGTTTACAGAATTTTCTAAAGCAACAACAGAGACAGAACCATTCAGCTAGGCTTTTGTAGGAGATTTACAACAAATAAACCCATTTAAGATCACTAATGAAACTCTTAAATATTGAAAAAAGTTCCAACTTAATATGTACAAACGTTCTTTCAAGAATGACACAAATAGAATATGTTACTAAAAAGCCAAGAATTTTCCCATAGAATTTAGATATTTTAAATATGTTTGAATATTTGAATGCATACTACACCCGAAATTTGTGTCAAAATACTTTATAATACTGTCTTCACGTCCAGATGCTTCCAATTGCACCGGTGTGCAGTACAGTGTCAGTGAAACTCACCGCCGAGACTCTGAAGCATGCATTTTTCATCCAGATGTTTTAATTGCATAGAGACACCATCAGTGACTATTAACACTGATGATTGAAGAAAGGCATTACTTTTCGAGTGAAGGTCAATTTTAGATGTTGTTAATCTCCTTTATTTTTGTCTCATTTTATTTTATTCTGTAATATCTTATGACAAGAAAATGAAATAAAAGGAAAAGGAAGTTTACACACATTTTATTTTAAGTTACAGTTTATATGAGCATCAAACATGAGTGTTTTATTTAATTCTTTGGGTTGATACCTTTCTGGTTTCCTGAAATATAATACCCATTAATCCCTGTTTGCAGACACCTTGAAATATTTATTGAATAATACAATACAGATTCTAAAACATAATCTTCTTTTATGAATACTGGCACAATTTCACCCAGCTCTGTGGAAGATTTAAGAAAAATGGCAGGGCAAGATCAGACACTGTTTACATCTCACCTCCAGCAAGATATAACTTTACTCTTGGCTGACCTTTAAGTAAAAGCAATGGTTATGTAACCAAGTAAGCTAAAAACTAAACAGGAAAAGACAAGCAAGGGGTCACAGAGCTGGGAATGAACTACAAACTTACTCTATTTGTTAAACTTAGATTTTTATCACGTTGCTCAAAGAAACACTAAAGTTTTCCAAATGGAAAAATGTGACCAATATTTTATCTTTGCTATCTGAATGTATACATAAATATTTCAGTATTTAAAAGAAGTTATTTAGGAGTCTGCTATAAAATGCATTACAGTGTTTTGCAATGTTAAGCAATATTAGCCAGTGACAAAATAAAATTTTTGAATAAACTGCACTCTATCTTCATATAAATATTGCTTATAATTAATGCCTATGCTATACTGTTCCTGAAATATACATTCTGAAGTTACTCTGAAGTTAAACAGATTTATCTTTGGAAAGTTTTAAGTGCAGCCTTATCAAGGGGCAAAAGAATAACTTAAAGCCTTTTTTTAGCTTTGTCATTTGCAACACATAAATCAAGTTAATAGTGGCTACATTATATGTTCAATAGAAAAAAATTCTTGCCAAGGAGAAAAACAAAACAAAAGGAAAAATAAAGAGTACACCCTAAAAATACTCTAAGGTTTTTGAAAGACCTTGCTTTTAGTATTATATAAATACTCATATCTTTAGCAAATTAAAGCCCCCTTTTGACTCTCCCGAAATATGAACATAGAAAGAAGACAAGTTATGGTGAAGGAAGGTGGTAAATACCGTTTTAGACATACTGCCCTTCTCTTGAAAATCCTGTATATGAATCTCTACAGGCATTATGGCCTTTGGATATAGAAATGAGATTTTTTGAATTGTCATCTTTTCCAAATTTGCATATGCAGCTCAGCGAACATCACTATCTAAATACATTACATATCATGCTTTCACTGAACTAATGAAATTCAATCAGGAAGGTAAATGATGATGTGACCAGAATACCCTTTTGGGAGAGGAATTGAAAGAGTATCAATGAAACTTAACATTTAAGAAAAAAAAAAAAAAAGAAAGAAAGAAATACAATAAGATTAGACTGAAAATGAAAAATGTAACAAGGCTATTTCCAGAACTGGTCCTTTATTCAATACACAAGACCTGGCTGCTGTCTTGATGTTGCTCTTGTGTTTTGTTTTTCTGTTTGTTTTTGTTTGAGGAGTCAGTGGTCTTGGTAAGACCACTCAGCTGTTATAGTGTTGTAAGGTGATTTATATTAAAAACGAGCTATAACTATCTATTTCCCATGGAGGAAAGATCCATAAATTACAGCTCAGGTTATTTGTCAGTTATGTGGCTTAAAAATTCTTTGGCAGATAGGATTAAAGTGTGAGAATTGATCCTGAACTCCAGCTGAGGGGCCTGTGAAATTATAAAGATAATACGTTCAGTACAACGTCTCCTGCTGCCCAATTTAAAGGTGCTGGGTAGCAGGTCACTGGAAAGGGAAGACAGTTGGATGGCACTATTTGAAATATTTTAAATAAATGTTTTGTAAGAGACTAAAGTATTATGTAAAGCAATGAATCTTTTTTCTAAGCACAATCTTTATCTAATCATTTGATTTATGAATGAGAGATTTCACTTAGAGTCTTGGGTCTTCTGGTCAATCCAGTTTTCAGCAGAACCTTCTTTTCCATGGTATAATTTTTAATACCTTGTATAATCCTTTTTTGTAAAAAAAAAGAAAAAAAAAAACGACTAATAAGAAAGGCTTTACTTTTCCTTCACTCAATTTCCTCAACAAAATATTCTGTGATCTAATAATTCTCACATAGAGAAAATTTTTTACAACTTTCCACAGAGATACTTAATCTTTTTATGTCATGTTTGCCACTCAGAGCCAGTCCTAAACCTCTTATAAATCCCAGGGATGTTCCACTATAAATTGGCTGGGTGAAGCAAAGCAAAATAAAAAATATGACATCTCTGAGGTTTTCTTTGGAATAGCTTGGTATTAACTACATAACAAAAGCTGAAATTGCTTGATTGAGTTGTTCTAGAAGGGTTTTAGGTATTTACAAAGATGCATGCAGTACAGCAAAATAAAACTAATTTCAAACTTATAAGAAAAATGAGAGAAAAAGAACATGAAGGAAAAAAGGAAGAAGGAGCCAGAAATAAGGGCAAGACACAAGATGAATGAGGTAGTGGCCACTTGCTAAAGAAGAACTCAAAATGTCTCTCAGCTTGTAACATCAAGGGGAAATTCTATTTAATTATAAGGTTGACAGTATCCATGAGGAAAAAATGAAGCATTAGGGCAGAAGTCCATCAAGTTTTGATTTGCGATCTGAGAGGAAGAGAGGGGAACATTTATAAAAGACTGGACAATACGTTCACATCATTACAGGAGACATAGTGAGAAGTTTCCCCTGCTGTGTCTAATGATGTCCCTCATAGAGGCAGGTGGCGTAATGCCTGTGCTGTAAGAGGAATCTCAGGAGTGAGAGAGAATTAGGTTTTGAATTACTAATACAGCCCTAGTCGGTAAAGGTCGAGAGCTGCAAGTATATCACTACAGTTGTTATTTATTGAAAAATAGAAGGTAATAAAATAAACAGGATGGTGTACAAGGTTTTTGTGTTGTGATTTGTTTTATAGCTTAACAAACAGGAATGGTCAAAGTTAAAAAAAATCGCTGTAATCAACTATGGCAGAGTGGAAAGAGCTCTGCGCTGGGAGTCAAAGCCTGAGTTTGAGTTCCAGCTCAGCTAACTTCTAAGAGTACAGTTCTGCTGAGGCAAGGAATGAAGGATCCCACTGAGCCCAGCGGCACATCTGTAAAATGTAGGCTGCTTCAGACTAACGTTGTGCTTAGTATTTTCCTTAAAAACCATGCCCTTGGCACAGTAAATGTAATCTGGTACTTTTCTTCACTTATAATAATAATAATAATAATAATAATACCAATTCAGAAGGCTTTTGTGAAGACTATGCAAAATATTGCACATAAACAGTTTTCCTCTACATTATCTTTAATACCCTTTTCTTTACATTATCTGAAAGATCTTTTAGATATATTTTGAAGATGTATTTCAAGTACATTAAAAATTGTTTTATAACTTCCCCAAATGATAATTTATCTTTATGTGACTTTACAAATAGTTATATGATTAGAATCCTATTAAAATATATTTTAATTGTTATTATTAATAGTAATACCTACAATTATTTGAGCTCCCAGAATGGGAAAATCAATCCACTGAATACTTGATGTGTTTTACCTTATTTATCTTTAAAACAACATTTGCAAGGCAAGTTTTATTAGTCTACCCATTTTGCAAGTTGTAAAGTTAAAGATGTGAAGTGACTGAACTGGAGTTAGATGTGTATATTTTGTCAAAAGAGGACAAAACTAAGAGAAACTATACCGGAGGGGGAAAAAATATTTAAATTTAAATTTTAAATGTCTGTTACAAAATAAGGTTAGACCCTTTTAAGTTCTTGGTGCTTGTTGATATTAGATGTGGAATTCCTTTGCAGGGGAATATTTAAAAGCCAATTTTTTAAAAAAAAAGTTATGTTGGGTATCTGGTAAAAGTTTTCAGGTAACTTGTAGACCATCCAAGTCTTCAGTGTCCAAAACTCCAGGAGCCCATGGCATGCCTGTATTGTTGATGTCTGCCACTGAGAGGTCCAGGCACCACTGGGAGATTGTACCAGGGCCCTCCAACAGCAACCATAAAGCGGTGACAACACAATCATGTTCTACTCCTAAATGCTCGGTTTTTTGCTATATACATTTTGGGAAGAACTCTTAATTTCTTTCCAATTAGAAATCCAGCTTTTAAATTAGCCCAAATGAAAATTTATCTTTACATATATTCACAACCAGTTATTAGAATGGACATCATTTGCATGGCCCATTTTTGAGCAAATTGTGTTCCAAGCAAGGAGACTAGTGGAAACAAAAATATACCGTTCTTTCTGTCCAATGATTATGAAAATCCAAAGAGACAACCAAGTGGAGTGTTGGGTGATAAAATAGCACTGAAAAATGTAAGACAATATTGTTTTATCTTGAATAGCAAGCTTGTCCATAAAATTATACTAGCCCAGGTTAACTATATTAGTTTTCTAGGGCTGCCATGATAAAGTACCACAGACAAACAATAGAAAGTTATTTATTTCTGAATAAATTTCATAATTTATTCTGGAGGCCTGAAGTCCTAGATCAAAATGTGGACAGGGGTGGTTTCTTCTGAGGCCTCCCTCTTTGGCTTGCAGATGGCTGTCTCCTCCCTGTGTCTTCACATGGTCATCCCTCCAAGCTGGTTTGTGTCCTAATCTCTTCTTTTCATAAGGACATCGGTCATATTGGATTAGGGCCCACCCTACTGACATTTATTTCAACTTAATTACTTTTTTAAAGATCCTGTCTCTAAATACAGTTACACTTTCAGGTTCTGGGGGGTTAGGGATAAACATATAAATTGAAGGTGGGGGCACAATTTAGCCCATAACATTAATATAGTGAAATATAAAAAATAATATCATATGTTATTAGCCTAAACATTTCATAATAAATATTAAGAATAGCCTTTTAAATATACATCATCAGTATTTAAATAATTTTTATTGATTTATTATCTTAAAATGCCTGACGAATATCAATTTTTTTGTATGTGAACAGTTGTTATGAAGGCTGGCTGCTCAGAAGATTGGTTCTCCACTAGTCCCATCATCACCCAACCATCCTCATTTGCTGGGAGCAGTTCATCGTTTATTGCTAGGAGCTGAGAATCAAAAGGGAAAGAATGTACAGACACTAGCGACTTAATAGCTAATTGCAGCAACAGTATGGATGTATAAAAGAGAAAGAATAAATAACAATACAAGTTAGCATGTCTTAAATTCTAAATGAAAGATTATCTGTCTTCCTGATTCTGAGGTCATGCCAGCCAACTCTGCATTGATTTCTATAGGATTCCAAGAGAAAGCTAACACTATTTAAATGTGCAGATAATTAGAATAGAATTTCAGAAGAAGAAACAATAATGATGTACCTTTTGAAGGCCTCTGATTTCACCTTGCTTGCTCTTTTTTTGCTTCACAATGAGAGAGAAATAGAATATTTTCCCCGATTATTTAAAAGTTCCATTTGGGGTATATTCAATTGAGGTTTTGCTATAATAAAGAAAGAATAATTAAATTAATAAAAAAATTTTTAAACTTAGTTGATGTTGATTCAGTAAATAACATTTTTACCACACAAGAGAAAGAAGGGCTGAGTTACTGGATGACCAGAATCAGCATTAATGTCTTTTTACTGGCATGAAGATTTGGCTTAAATCAATTCTCTATATCACTGTCAAAAGTGGGAGGGGATGGGAGACAACTTTAGTTATGTTCTATGTGTAGAACTAGTAACAGAATTCTCTAATAGAGGAGATTTAAAAATACAAAAATATCTTTCACTGTTCAAAATACTAAAATACTGTATTTGATTTTGTAAAACTTAGCATTGAAGTTAACTTGGTTTCCTGTTTGTATTTATAGTATAGTAAATATAGATAATATGTTACTTTCAGCATACAGAGTCTGCCAAAAGAAGAGTTTAGGGAAGCAGCATAGTATGATGGTTAAACGCCCAAGCTCTGGCATCAAAGCACCTAGATAGGAGCCCCCTAAACTACAAACTGCATGTTCTTCAACCATTTACTTGTTCTCTCTAAATCCTTACTTTTATCATGTGTAAATGGGGATGCTATGGTTTGAATGTGTGTGACCCTCCAACATTCATGTTTTGAAACTTAATCACCAATGTGGTAGTAGTAAAAGGCCTGGCCTTTAGGAGGTGATTAAGTCAGGAGGGCAGAGCCCTCATGAATGGGATTAGTGACCTTATAAAAGAGGTCAAAAAGAGCACCCTAATCTCTTCTGCTATTCCATCCCTTCAGCCAGGTAAGGATGCAGCAACAAGGTGCCATCTGTGAACAGAGAGAGAACCTTCACCAGACACCAAATCTGCCAGCACCTTGATCTTGGACTTCCCAGACTCCTGAACTGTGAGAAAATTTTCTATTATTTAAAATTACCAGTCTCAGATATTTTGTTATGTAGCAGCACAAATGGACTAAGACAGGTATCAATAGTGATACCCACCTCATAAAATAACCATGAGGATTTGGTAGAGAGTACAGGAGGAAAATGTTTGGCACAAAATTAACAATAAATGTTAGCTTTTATTCACAGCCAGTAATTTAGAACATATTTAACACTTTTTCTTACAGTCTCTAAACAATGATTCTCAACCCCGTCAGCACATTAGAACCATCTGGGAAATTTTTAAAAATTTTAATACCTGGCCTTCACCCTACAGATTTTGATTAGATTGGTTTTGGTTGAGGCCCAGACATCTCTGAGTTTTAAGAGTTCCCCAGGTAATTCTGACATGAAGCCAGAGTTGGAAAGATCAGATCGAAATAGCCCAGCAGATGCACAGCACAGTACCACTCTCTCAGCATCTGAGCCTGTCCTAGAGTAGTTTCCTCAAACTGTATTTTGTATAACACTGTCCAGCAAGATGCTCCCGAAAAGAAAATAATAAGTAATTTAAAAGGGACAGGTGCATAGTCAACTAAGCTTGATGATGTATATATCTCTCAGAGATTCGCTTTGCGCACTAGCAATTAGTTATAATATCAATTAATTAATAAATGTATAATTAATGTAACATATATTTTGTAACATCTTGTTGTCCTAGGTACTGGGAATTTAAGGCTAAAGACACAGGATTTAGCGATTAGAATCACCTATGTAGTCTTCTTTTTTTTATATGACATGCCCCTGGACTTGACAGGAGACCTATTACTCTATCAGAGCAGACCTACCCATGAGTATTCTCTAACCTTTCACTGGGATTCTGATAATGAGCTGGGTTTGGAAATCACTGACTCATTACCTAGCCTTTTATAATAAACCTTCAAGCTTCCATCTGTTTTGCAAATATCAATGAAGAAAACAAAGCTTGAAAGAGAAACCACTGACCAACCCTAGGAAAAGGAAGGAAACAAAGGAGGATTGACGGCAAAGGAGAAATAGGATGTACTGTGGAAATGCGGTGGAGTGTGCAATGTGCGTGTGTGCTGCATACGTGTGTGTGTGTGTGTGTGTGTGTGTGTGAGATGAGGCTGATGCATTGGATGCAGAGCAGCAGGAAAAGAGGTATACTTTGAATCCACTGTGGGCCGAGGAGGAACAGAGCTCTATCCTTTATCAGAGCAATGACAAACAACTCCCATCCTTTAGCTAAAGATATTGAGAGGAGTGGAAGAGGCAGGAAACTGCGGGAGGAACAAAGTGATGATAAACTTAGGAGATGAGTGGTTAAGGACAGTAGACCTCAAACTTGTTCAGATGACCAAAGGAGTTAAGAATCATTTTGATGTTCAAGGAACCAGATCAATGAAATGTTGATATAATCGATTTGCAATACGTACACACTTTTTTTTCTAAGTCCAGTATTACCAGTTCCTAGTGGAAGCAGGTGATGGTGCACAAGGTAAACACACAAAAAAGGGTTTTTGAAAATGCTGTGCTTCTTTGAATACAACTCTTTTAAAGGCGGGATCTTGTGGAGTCCCAGCTTTTACATTTTGGGGGTTCTTTAGAACTCTAAGGTGATATGCTTCACTGCAGATTAAAACTCAGATTAAAACATTACTTTCTAGACTTGGCACCAAAGAAATGCTCCATCTCATTGTTTGAATTTCATGGGAAAGAGGTGCCCCTTGTTCAAACATGAAAAGTTATGGTTCTAAGAATACAATGTCAATTAGAGAGACACATTAGACCCAAGACCAATGCTGGAATTTCTATTTTGGGGGAGAATGCCTAATTATGACTGGATCTTTGGGGGGAAAAAAAACAGATTTATGTGGCACTATTTATAATTTTCAAAATTAACTTATGAAGTTGTGACATAAAAATTAATGTTAATCTCAACCTCTATGAACATCTAGTTTAGGTAGAAAGAAGATGTAAGTGTCAGAGCTACACAAATTGGTTTAGGGATACTGCCCCATACTTCCACACAAATGGAAGCCCTGGGACATGGCTGCCATCTTGTGGCTTACAATCAGGCAGGCTTTGGAACCACTCACAGTGGCTACTTCCTACCAAAAACTAAAGAATTTTAGACAGTCCCGTACCTGGGATAGGAGCAGAGACTTAAAGTTATGTGTAGCTCAAGAAATCCAAATGTTGCAAAATTGTTAGGACCTGAGTGGTGAAAAACGGCAAAATCTCTCAATTTTTTTTTTTTCTGTGTCTACATTGGTCCCCACTCAGTATACAAGTTTGGTGGAGTTCAGAGTCAAGACGCCAGGAAGAATTTAGCAAGTCAAAAGGATGTTCCAGTCTCTAGTAGCTCAGTATACGCTGATTCTTCAATCTTCGGAAAGAATTTCCTCCAATCTTAGAACCATCCTAGCTTTAAATTGAGGGCTGGTGCCCTAATTTACTTTTATTTTGCAGAGTGGATTGTACTGAAACTCTCTTTATGCGACTGGCTACTTGCTCCTAGCATTTAGCAAACACTAACTATGAATGAAATAAATTCAGTAATGACACAAACTGGGTGTAGAAAAAATATTTTTTTAGCTATGATTGTTATTTGAGGGATAAAGAGAGCTAAGTGAGGGGCATCAGAGAAGCTGCGAGGCCATGAAATTGTGGAGGAAATGAGAGGGGGGTTAGGAAGCATGGCAGTGAGTTATGAATGAGGGTGCATTTTATGTTCTTGAAGAAATACGATGAAGATCTAAATTCTCTACTAGTGCTTTGGCTTGGGTCAAATGTAAACACACAATTTTGGAGCTTTTGTCTAGGTTATAGAAGACTTACTGAGTCCCATCTACTTTGGGCAAACACTGGGTTAGGTAGGCACTTCGCATGTATGAGGGGTCTTCAAAAAGTTCATGGAAATATCGGTCTTAGCTGTTAACTAGACCTTTCCACGAACTTTTTGAAACACCCTCATATTACTCATTTCATTTTCAAAACAACTTTATGAAGTTGAGAGAGGTAACTTCCTCAGTATCTCTCCTCTAGTATGTAGCATAATCAAAATTTAGGAGTAGATTGGACTAACTCTATAGCATATGTTATTTCCACTATACCAGGAAGTCATGAGTCATTCTCGCTGACGTATGTTTTTTATTACACCTAACTAAGAGCAGACTTTCAGAAGAGCTGATAATAGCTATTAATTACTGTCAAAAGTAGAAGCTTAGTAAAAATTATTTCCATGTATATTTGGTACACATTCTATATTATCCAGGTACGCAATACAAAAAAAAACCTTATTCAACAGGTCAATTCATTCAGCTACTTTTAAAGAAAAATGTAGTCCTTCCAAAAGGTATCTTCTTGGCCCACTTCCAAGTACAAATGAGCTGACCTTTTTTAAAAAAATACATCTTGAATTCTTCACCTTTTACAGCTGAGTAATGATTCTGCATCATCCACATCTGGTTGATAAAGCATGTAGACCTCCTTTCAGTTAATAACAAAAAAATCACCCATGGATTGGATTGATTTTCATCCTAGACTTGCCAAAGTTCATTAACTACATGCATTCATCTCTCTAGATTCTTTAAGCTTCATCCCTCTAATGAGCTGCATCACCAGAAATCAACATGCTTCAACACTATTCTTTCAGCTCCCTGAAGCAATGTTGACCAGAGCATAGGGTATGCGTGGACCTGGGGTCATGTTCCATACTTTCCACTTAAATGTGTGACCTTGAAAGAACTGGTTACTCTCCTTGAGCCCAGTTTCCTCACCAGTATGAGAATATTAGAAATTCAGTTCAGTTGAGAATATCAGTTAGGTACCATATTTTGTACTGGAGTTAGGTATAAAAAGAGTCATTCATTTATTGAGCCAATATTTATTTTGAGCATATGCTATATATTAGGCACTGTCTTAAGAGCTGAGGATAAAACTTTACACAAGGCTGACAAATTTCATGTCCTCATAGCTTGTATGTTAGTAAAATATTCAGAAAACAAAAAAGGAAACCAAGAGCTAATTCAATGTAATTCAGATAAGTGATGGAAATTATGAATGAAATAAAGCAGAATGAGTAGGTGACTTTGCAGGTATATGGCTACTTTAGAAATGGTAGTCAGGCAAGATCCCATCCAGGAAAGATCCTATCCGATTTGACAGAGACAGGAATTTTAAGAAAAGACAATCAAGACATCTCTGTAGTCAAAGAGTTTATAGTCTAGCAGCAGGTAGAGGGACACAAGCATACTTTGAGTAAGTGCTAGGGTAGAGGTATACTTATAGAGATTTCTTGGGAGGATGTGTTAAGTAATGTAAAAGTACCTCATAAAGTTATGCACAAATAGGGGCTCCCCAAATGTTAGTCTTCTTTTCTCTCTTTAAGATTTAACGTAACATCCTTTTCCTTTAATCTGTTAAGAGAAAACCACTTGAATCTTCATGATGACTTCTTAAAATCAGGAAAAAAAAAAAAACTTGGTCTAATTAGATGTCTAAAGAGTATATGCTTTGTCTTTTCAGAATCAAAAATATGTAACTCCACAGACTTCCCTTTTCTGTTGGCTTTTAGTACTAAATATGGTGCATGATTTCTGCCATTAACCTCTATTTCTTGTTGTATCTTTATTTCTAATAGTCTCTATTGTTGTTTCAATGTCATACATTTTTTTTCTATATCTAGACAGGAAATAAATATTTTTTTTTAATGTTCACCCATTGCAGATATTTTTATTTCTGGTACTTAGAGTAAGTACGTTGGAGAAACAGTGCCAGTAACATGCTTTTCTGTGTGGGCCTCATTTCTACGACCAGTATCTTGGATAAGACAGATGAAAACGTTGTGAGATAAAATCTTCAACCCACTCTGTTACTTTACCATCAGGCATTTGGCTTTTTCTTTTTTTTTTTTTCCCCCAAATCATATAATCTATAATAAAATCTTATTAAGGCAATCTTATTGAAATAGGACATATAAATCATTAATATATCTGAAATATAGACTATCTTTAAACACATATATAATGTAGTCCATAAGAACATGCACTTTGGACTTAGACACACGGAAGGTCAAATATTGTTTCCTTCACTTACTGACTGTGGCCTGGGTGTGTGTTTCACTCTCTCTGGATCTCATCTGTACAGTGTGAGAAATAACACCTACCTCATAGGATTCTTTGGAGGCTAAAGATATTATAAATATTTAAACAATGTTTATAAAGTACTTAGCAAAATACTTGGTACATAGTAAGTATCCAAAGTAGAAATTATTGTTCAGATTTTATATCAATTTTATCACATATTCTATAAAACAATTTGTGGGCTAGTATACGCTATCAGAGAGAAATGAGTCTTCCAAGATTAATAATTTTTGCCAAGGATTATAGTATTTGACCACCAGATTTCTTAGAATCACCCCTCTACCCCATGATAATTCAAGTTCAGGAAGCAATAGGATGTGCCAGAACAGAGTCCAACCACAAAAATCCAATCATATCTACATAGTTATTTAGAATCTGGAAGCCTAGTTGTGGGAGATAGGCCAAGAGTTGGTGATTTTAGTGAGGGAAAATTGGAATGGGAAGCTAAAAAGATAAGCCCAGAACCATGAAAGACAGGCAGGACATGAGAGCTATTAGCTGAAGAGATGGAACTGTATCCAAGAACCAGGTCATCTTAACCTGCATGGGCACCTGACCATTCAAGGGGAAGTGACAGCATTTGCTAGGGTATCGGGCAGGTGCAGGGATTGGTATTGGCTTGATTTGGCAGTGGGCATAGGGAAGCTCCAACAGAGAGAACTGGTCTGAAGAAAGCAATTCCGGTCATTGCAGGGATTCAGGAATCAAGGCAGGAACCCAGAGTGCAAGTCAGATTCAGAGCAAGCCTAGCTTCAGAGCTCATTCTATCACCATTAATCTTTTCTCTCTTTCAAAAAAAACCTGTTTCAGAATCTAGCATGAGGTTAAATAACCTCAGCTTCAAAATTTCTCAACAAAGAGCCAGGAACCCAGTAGCTTACCATGTCACACAAGATATGGAGACACAAGATATAAGATACTAAAAGCACCAAGAGTGGCCGCTGTATAAGTACATGAGACACAGAGACTTTCATTCATTCAGCATTTTATACAGATGATATACACAGCAAATTTAGGTTGATCAAATTTCTACATTTTCTGAAGCCTGCTATTTTTTTCTAGTAATTTACTACTCACAGATTCAATTTCTAATTCTCTAATTTTAAAAACCTGATGTAAAATCTGAGAAGCTAGAAATCTGAGAAGCTAGATTAGCATCAAGAAACAAAGGTAACCTCAGATAGCTGGAATGACAAGAAGACTGCATCTTCTTTGCATTTATATGTGTGTAAAATAAATAAATAAAACTCTTAACCACCTGAAAGATTATCTTATGCCTGAGAAATTTTGTGTTTATAAACTGACTACGATAAAATCTCCATGAGAAACATGTTTATTGTATCTAGTGACTGAAATAGAAACCCTAGTCCTTGGGCAAAGATACAGCTATAGAGATGAGGGACGGATGGAGCAAAAGAAACGTCTATTAAACTAGTCATAGTTGACACCATGTTCCAGCACGTAATGTTTGACACTTACTTGCAGGTTACTAAAATGATTATGTGCTCAAGAGTGAATCCATGCCGACAAACCAACCTTTCACTGATGAAAAGGGCTCCTGTTATCTTAAAGAGAGATTCAAACTTAGATTTAGGCTTTCAAGTAAGTATAGTGTATATTGATAAAAAACAGGAAACTTTCAGCACTGAGACTCAATAAATAAATTGATAGACAATTTTTTTGTTGTTCTTTTTATTCTGGCAGCAGTGAAATCAACTTAGATTTTATAGAAGCTTACAGTATAATGTGATACAGACTATCTAATTGAACCATGACTCACTAATTCACAAAAACGTTTTAATCCTATTTCAGTTAAGGTAAACAGTGATGCCAGAAAAGTTTAACACGTCAATCAAGCAATAAGAAATGTAAGGACTGTTATATTTCCTAGAAAAAACTTAGCAATTAATTCTTCTTAAATGTTCTCTTGTGGAAATATAAACTGGATTTTTACTTTGACTATAAGTCATCTTTTAACAGTTAGTAGAAACAACTGGAAAACAGCAAATAAGATTCTACCCTTCCTCCCAAGCAGAGGAAGGTCTAGTCTCCCGTGGATCGAGAGGCAGGGAATAGCAGAATTAGAGCTTTCTGAATTTTTGTAGACAAGAATGGATCCTGAGCCCAAAAGATGGGTTCTTCAGGAGCCCAGTGAGATGGTAAGGAGTCCTGAGAACAGATCCGAGCCCAGGGAGCTGTCAGTGGGGATGATGCCAGCTATTTGCATGGTTTGTGTATTGGGCCACTCTGCAGCGCTGCCTTCCTGGGCTCTGATAGCGTATCTCAGACACACTTGATGTCAACACAGTACCAAAGAATTATAACAAGTCACATTGTTAAAGTTTTAAAAATTAAAAATACATTGTTATTCAACTAAGCGGTAATACATTCAAACATTTCAGGATTTTTCTTCTATTACTGTATTTTTTAGTTGATATGCTCAAAGCATAAGAAAATGAAGGAGAATTGAGGATAGGCTAGCATTCTCTAAAAAGGTCCAAATCTTGTTTCTTTAACTCACACTTTCTCAATCAACAACATTTATTACACTCCTAAGAATACTATGCACCAGGCAATAGGAAGGATATTAGGGAGCAAATGTCAAAGTTTGGTTAATGCTATGGAAGAATTTTTGGTTAGTAGAAAAGGAAAAATGTAAATGCAGAACAGAACAGTGATACAACGTGCTATGTTGGAGGTCTCTGTGTAGCACTAGCACCCTAAGGTGAGCTGTACGGCTGATCTGTGACATTACCACCAGTGAGAAACCTTAGAGCAATTTGGAAAGTGGTAAGTTGTTCTCACATCTCTTTTTGCATCTCTCTATCCTTTCTAGCAGTTCTCAACCTTCAGAACCTACATTACCCCCAACTGTACTCTCCTTTAAAACTCTCCAATATATTTCTTTGCACTAAAAAGAAAACCTAAACTTTCTCTAGTTGATAAAGCCTACAAGATCTGGCCCCACCTTCCCCTCCAAGCTCACATATTGATTCATCAGACTTCAGCCATGCTGTTCCTCCAACTCAGAGTATCTCAAACTTCAGTGTGCAACAGATCACTGGCCATCATACTAAACATGCAGATTCTTAATCAGGTCAGGGGTAGGAGACAAAACACTTGCATTTGTAATAAGCTCCAATGTGATGTTGATGGCACTGGTCCTAGAACCATGCTTTGAGTAACGAGGTGCCAGAGGACCCATGTAATATTCCAGATGCCATCAGGCTACCCGGTACCATTATTAGTAGCAATGCAACCCACCAAGCTTGTTCCCCCCTTGAAATCATGGTGCTTGTTGCTCCTTCTGCTAGGGACTTATTTCCCCCAGATCTTTTTATGTCTAGCACCTTCTCTCATGTAAGTCTCAGCTCAAATGTCAGCTCCCCAGAAAAGTCTCTCTTAATGACCCTATCTAAAATGGCCCATCTGATCACTTATCTGTAACATTCAAGCAACACATTTTCCCATTTTATTGTCTTAATTACACGTGTCACCTCTGAATTTTCTTTTTTTTATCTATTCGTTTCTTTGTAAGTTCGATGAAGCAATGTAATGCCTACACAAGGGTACTTCAAAAAGTTTGTGGAAAGATAGAATTAAAAGGCAATACAAATTTTCCCATGAACTTCTTGAATTACCTTTGCACTGTTCAGTTCTGTATCTCAACACATAAAACAATGCATTCTCCATACTGGCTTCATGGCTGCATGGCCTGTCCAATAGCACCGGGCCCTGTGCTGGGTTTAACACTCTGCTGTCAACATCTAGAAATTCACTGTTTTATCTTTAAACTTGTTTTGTAAGTGAAGTCCACTGAGACAATGGAGCTTGCATGCAAGCAGAGGAAATGCATTCAACATGTATGGTTTTTTTCTTTGCCATCCCATTCTCATATCATGTTTAAAATGCCTGTGAGCACAGAATTCTGATGGACGTACATGCGTGGGTGTTCGGCAATACTCAAAGTGAGTACAAGGGAAGTGTGTTACACCCATGACTGAGCAAGGGGCACTGCCAGCCCAAAGGGCCACACTTTCTATTCAAACCAGAACTTGCTTCAAAAGCACAAAGAAGGGAATGGTGTCGGAATCATTTCTTAGAAGAAACGAGAATGACCAAGGAACCTTATTATATCCTTTCTTACTCATGTTACTTCCCTAGCTCACCACTTACACAGAAAATGATGATGTACAAAAAAGGGCAGATAGTCTTATGACAAAGGCAGTGAGTTGGTGGAGGTGCGCACATATTAAGAAGTGAAATAAAACCAGTTGAGTTAGTTTTATGTGGTGTTTCTACTGTTTTGTAAGAATGAAATATGTATGCCTGTATGAACTGTGAAATACAAATTGTATAATTTGGGGTAATCTGGAAAAGATTAAATGCTCCTATATATTCATTCAAAACTGCCATTTCACAATATAGAAATAAATGGTAAATTTTATGCTAACAATTTGAAATTCTATTATTTTCTTACTTAGAACAACCATCAATTGCAAAACAAAAAATCAAAGCAAAAAAAAAAAAAATGATCCATCAAAAGAAAGATTGCTGAAGGAAAAAAAAAAGCCATACATTTTAAGTAACTTTATGACACTTTCTCTTGCTTTTTGAACTAGGAAGTCCAAATTTTCATTTTCTACTGGGTCCCACAAATTATGTAGTTCATCCCACTGAAGTATTTACTGAATGAGTAAAGATTTTGTGCATATACTGTATGATTGGCACTGTGTCATCTGTATGTTTACACAGACGATCTCATTTTATCCTCACAATAACCTTTTAAAATAGATAGTATTGTTTAACAGATGAGAAAACTAAGTCATAAAAAGATTAAATAATTTAGACAATATCTAAAGTTTATTAGTAAAGAATCTAGAGTTCAGACTAGGATTCAACTCTGCAGAACCCCAAAGCCCAGTCTCTTGATGGCTCTGCTGCAATCCCTTCCAGAGCCAGTCTCATCCTAGCCTTTCCTTGGCTGCTGGGAGCATTCCAGAGAGGGTCCAAGGCTCTACTCCAAACCAAAATGAACGAAGAATCTTGACCCACTTCTACCTTAATCCAGGGGACTCTAAAAAGGCTCCAGTCTGTGTCTATATCCAGATTATTCCATAGATCCATATAAATAATTCATGATTAGGTAAATGCCAGACACCAATTAAATCCAGAATTTCCTGGAGTATTTCAGTATTTGTGTCTCAGAGATTGGGGAAACTTTCAACCTCATTTTGACTTTTTATTCAGTCCTCCAGGATAACAACCATTTCACTGCTCTGTAGTGGGGTCTTTTACACATTTCTGGCTATATTCTAGAACACTAAGAAATAATAACTCTCAGCAGTTTTAATCTTCTTTGCCAAATCTCATTGGCAAAAACAAGCATATTTTTTAATCACAGTGTCAAACAAAAGCCTCTGCCTGGATATGCATGGTGTTTAAAATATTTTAAATAATGTTCACTGTGGTAACAATATATTTGAAGTTTCTGATATTCGGACATTAAAATGTTCAATTAAAGGGTGAAATATAGTACCATACACTTGAGTATTTAGTGTTAATGAAAGGGAAAAAACTCAGCATATATAAAGTATCCCTAGTTTTTCTTTTAGTATTTATTAGAAGATAGAATCTATTATTTAACATATTTGTGATTAAATGTATTTTACCATTATAGTTTTTAAAACAAATATTTACTTTGGTGTACACTTTTTGATAAAGGTATTTACTACTATAAACCCATTTTGAGATCAGATGTGTTGTAATATGTTCAGTATGTATAATGGGGCCTAATCACAGGCCTTCACTCTATTTCAAGGTGTAGAGCTCTAGATAATTACATGGTAACACATTTATACATCATGGGTTATAAGAGATTTTCAAATACTTCTAATTTTGTTGATACTAACATCCTCAAATATCTATATTCACTTTTTCCTTATTCAGTATTAAATTCATCAGAGGTACAAAATTTAGTGACAGAGCCATTTGGATTTCCCTTAATTTGGACTCACAATAAAGAGAAATCAATTCATTGTAAATACTTCTCTATCTTTTGTCTGTTCAAGGAGACAGTTGCTTTTGCTCTTAATGTAAGTGAAGAAATGACAAGAGCAAAACCAGTAGTTCTCTTGGCCTCAGAAGGCAAATGAAACTTGATGATTATCCAAGGGACTTTCCTCTGTGAATCTAGAAGTTTCATTCTTCTTCTCCATTGTGAACCACACATTACTCACCTTTCATTTTGCTTTGGCTGTTATTATTACTTCTGGTCATTTAATTTGCTCAAAAATATGTTAAATTACCAAAATAATTCAGGCAAAAGAAATACTCCTGATCATTATAATCAGTAGCATTATTTAGGTGAATATGTATAATGTTTTTGTTTTGATATTTACCTCAATTCCTTACCTCACTCTAGATAGGTATATCAATATTATGTGTGGTACTGAATTTAAAAAGTTTCCATCTCTATCCGCTTTTTCATGCCTTGGGAATTAATGTCTTGATTAAGCACTTGATGCTCTATAAATGTTTGCTTGGTGAAGGAAGGAAGAATGGAAGGAAGGAGCAAAAGAAGAATAAAATTTTTAGGGCCAGCCCCATGGCGCACTCGGGAGAGTGCAGCGCTTGGGAGCGCAGCGGCGCTCCTGCGGCGGTTCCGATCCTATATAGGGATGGCCAGTGCGCTCACTGGCTGAGCGCAGTGCAGGCGACCCCAAGCCAAGGGTTGCAATCCCCTTACCGGTCACAAAAAGACTAAAAAATAAAATTTTTAGTTTTCCTAAAAGAAGTGTAAGGCACTTTCATATATAATATATTCCCAGTAATAATAATAATTTTTTTTAAATGCAACAATGGCACTAGAATTGTTTGTATATGCCTGTTGTGGGTATGTGTGTATGTCTATGTATGTGTTTTGTAAAGACAGGAAAAAATAAAATAAAACAAACACTAAGAAAGAGAGAAAATAAGAAAAAAAGAATATGCAAATAAATCATTCTCTCAAATCTCTCCAAAGTAAGTTTCATGACGTTATGATATATCAACGATGAGGGCCCTTCCTCAGTCTCATAAACTAAAACATGAAACATAATTAGAAAAATAACCAAGATAATTTTCATACCGATTCTAAGTATTTAGAGCAGTTGTTCTCAACCCTGGCTGCACATTAGAATCATCCAAAAAGCTTTTAAAATTTTTCTGAGCCTCACCTCAGATCAATTAACGTCAGATGCTGGGTGGGACTGGGGATTCCTACTGTTTTAAAAGCTCCCCTAGGGATTCTAATGTCCACCAAGGTTAAGAGCATAGATTTAGAGTAAACCCTATTACACAGTGCAGTAAGAAATATGTATCTAAATTTTACGTGAGAGGGCCATTTTTTTTTTAAAGAGTTTGAAGCCACCTTACAAAATGCATGATATATTCTGTCCATTCTTCAATTATGACCCAAACCAGAAATCAAAAGCACCTGAAACCATGCTGAGCTTGTGGGATTATGAGTCAGTGATCACAGAGCAGCTTTTAAAGAGCCCGCTCCTTGATGTGTATGACCCTCTCTCCACAGTGGCCATCTCTCCAGGTAAACTCCGGAGAACCAAAACACGCTGCCCACCACTGGCTCCTCTTTAAGCCTTTTTTTTTTTCCTTCCTGTTTGAAACAGTTAAATTGAGGTAAAAATGTAATATTCATGTGAAACATTGAAGATCCCTAGACTGGAAATTTTTATTTCTTTGCCAAAGGAAGCAAGAACAGTTTGCAGGCAAAAAATATTAAAATAAAAATTACCTACATTTTTAAATCCTTCTTTTATTTGGTTTCTTACCAGACCAAAGTGAAATGTGACCTGCAGCTTTGAGGTCTCTTTCAGAATTAATAATCTCCAGGTGTATTCAAAACCATTAATTGCCTCTGAAGGGAGTGAAAGGAGGCTTCCTTGGAATCCTGTTATTTGAAGGAGAGATCCTGAGCTCAGTGTTTGCTGCTTCAGTGAGTTCCTATGGCCAAGGTATTCATGTTGTGCTTAAACTATGAAGCTTGAAAGGAATAACTTGGGCAGGGAACTTTGTTGTACTAGCATGAATGCACTGAAGGCCTTGTAAAGAAGGCTGTTTGAATTACATATATGTTAAACAGTTTCAGAAGAACTGTTTCCACTTTAGGTTTTTGCACAATAAAATCCAAATTGCACTTTTGACTACTGAGCTGAGTCTTTTAACTCGCTTTTTTCAAAAATAATAAATCCCCCTAATGATGACTGTGCAGCACTGTCACACACTGACAGTCTATTTCTTCAAACCCTATGTCATTAAAAGATGTGACTTACTTATTTGTGATGATTAATAATGATGAAATATGTATGAAGAAATAAATTATACAAATGCTGCACTGTACATAAGAGGGAGAGATACAAATTCCCAGGCCCCGATTACCTGCACCCCGCTACAAACAGGGGGACAGCAGAACATTTCTCTGCAGCTGATTTTCCTGTGGGATCATAACTTAGGAAACAGGATATGAGGAAATTTGAAAGATATGTTGACAGGATCAAATTCTTTTTTAATTGTGGATTTGTAAACTCTGCTTCTTCTTCCGACCCCACCACCAGCTTTTACTGTTGCCTTCACATCACGTTATTTAAGGCAGCCTGGAAGTCCTGAGTCAATGCCATCTGATGGCATGCGTCAAATGCTTTTGTCTCAGCTGGCACAGAAACAACAGACAACCCTCTGAGTGCTTTTCCTGAATCTCCATATCTTAACACATGGGATGTGTGTGCTGAGCTGGTGCCGGGAAGGAGTACGTTTCATGGTAAACACTGTGGGTGGATGTGAAACGGGGTCAGGATGGTCTCAGGGGAATTGGTTCAGAGACAGGTCATTGCCACAGCGTGCTTATTCATTCTTACATGCTCATGGTGGATCTGCTTCCTCTGGTTAACGTGTTTGTTGTTAGGGAAAGAAATTGAGGTATAAAGAAGCCCAAGTCTCCTAATTTTCCCATTCAATAAACAAATGGATGCGATTTTTAAAAATGTAAATCATTGCATCTACAAAGTTTAAATGAGTTAACACATCTACTCAAGCGGAAATTCCAGACCTGTCACTGAAGGTCCTAGAAGGCTATAAGCTTTCTTTTATCTACTTTTCTCGGTTGCTCAGACAGAAACAATGGCCTTGTTACCTATAAAACAATGATATCACCTTATTTTCAGAAGACCTAGTTTAAACTGACTGGAGAAATTTCCCATTTGGAAAAGTTAATAGAATCTTGGAAACACTTGGAACAGAAATAAAATTACTGTTATCCTCTCTGACAGGATAACGTGCTCAACCTATGAGACTCTTGAGGAATACACATGACCATTTCTAACCAAATCACTGGGTGATCATGCCCTACAGGCTCATGGCTGTTTTTAGCTATTTCCAAAGCCTTTTGTCACATTAATCTTTTCATAGACGTTACATACACACACAACAGATGTTCTTACAAATAAATTATGTGACACCAAGAAAAACATGACAGTTTTAGGAGATAAATATTAAACTAAGTCAAAACAAAATATGGAGCTGACAGTCCTTATAGTCATTTGCTGTTGTAATGAAAAGTCCTGATTGTTTTGGATTTATTTTTGTCAGATGGAGTTCATAAAAAAATTAGGAAATTCACTGTAGGTGAAGTCGATTTATAACCACATATTTATTTGTGGTTTTATTGATTATTGTCCATACCCCATTAGAATGTAAACTCTTTGAGAGCACTGTTGAATCTGTTTTTATTCATTGTGGTTTACCTAGTACCTAGCATATAGTAATTTCTCAGTAAATTGAATGAAGCAAAAAACAAAATTAAAAAGCTCACCATAAAGGGAAAAGACAATGAATCTTCTGTTTTACATTACTAGTTGCTTATTTGAGAATTAGATTTACCAGTAGGTACTTCTAACTTTCATCTGTCACCTTAAAATTAAATTTAAACAGGTTATGAAAATATCCCAGAAGAGAATTAATAAGTATCCTGCATTCATCAGAAAGCAGTTCTATATAAATAATCTCTATTTTTATTACTGGTGACCTCCCTATCTAATTCATAGCATTTTAAAGCTCTTGTAAGAAAGCTGAATGGCCCACTATCAATTCATCTCAATTTAAAATTCTAATTTTTTTGTTTTAATCTTAATCGTTTTATTACTGAATTAAATTTTATCTAGCCCATGTAAAATCTAGTCATAGAAAATAAATCTGAAAAATAGACACCTTGAAGTAAGAAAAGTTGCATTTGATAGTGATTATTAGACTTATATTTGCATAGGATTCAATTTGGGTAACCGTCAAAACTACAGTTCCTAGATTCAACCTCAGAGCCAGTAGGTCTGGGGCAGGGGACTAGGAATCCATACTTTTAGTTAGTACTGTACCTTAA